>NW_028253872.1:0-42236 GCF_964263255.1 Lissotriton vulgaris | reverse complement strand
GTGGGTGGCCTGGTTGTAGGTGCGCCAGACCCGAGAGTGGTGGTAAATGGCCTGGCACACCTTCTCCCACCGCTTCCGGCGCTCCCGGGCCCCGTACCCGGCACTGATCTTGCCGCCTCCCATGATGGTCCTGGGGAGGCGGCGCTGAACATAAAAAATGAGTTGGCCCACCTCCTCCGGGGTAAAGATCTCCCGTGGCATCACTAGCTCCCCCCTCAAACGCCCGCACGGGAGCCGGACACGGGGTGCGGGACCCTTCCCCTTCTCGGGATGCTTCCCGGCTCCCTTCACCATGGTCTGGGCGGAAAGGAATAAAGAAAATAGAATAGGGAAGAGAAGAAAAGAAAAGAGTTTACAAAAGTAGTTTAAAATTAACCAAAAGTAGCAGTAAACACAAAAATATAGGGCTAGAAAAATAGAGGGATAGATAATAAGTAAAATAGATAAAAAAAAACTTCAAACAAGCAAAGGATGGCAGAGATTGACAGAGGATACAAAGACCATGCCCAGAACCATAGCAATGAATGAGAAACAAGATGGCCGCGCCCGTTCACGACCGCGCGGGTAAGTTCGCGCGAGATTTTCCTTGCGAACACGCGCGAGACTGTACTGGCAAACCGCGGACTTTGCGAGATTACACTTCGCGCCCGGAAACGGAAATACGTCAGGCAAACAAGATGGCTGCGCCCTTGCACGACCGCGAGGGTAACTTCGCGTCTTGCGCTACGAGCGGCTCGCAAAAACGCACAAAACCTTGCCAACTAACACGCTGCAAAAAAAACAAATTGCATATTCGCACGAATTTGCGGCTTCCGAATCCGATCTTGCGCGTGTTCGCACCCCGCGAACCCCGCGAAATTGCAGAAAAACGAGTTTTTCAAAAGTGAAAGCACTCGGCAGGGGCAAGAGTTCAAACTCATCATTAGTAACAATTCCCGGTAGTGCTTCCTGACTGGGGCCCCTCCAGAATTCAGTTGCTAGTTGCAACAATTGTATGACCCTGCTCTGACCCTCACAGCAGGCTCATACAATAGCTACAAGTAGGCCACAAAGAAGGTCCTGGGGAAAAAAAATGCACTGCAACAGAAAGCAAAATTACAGATAAGGAAGCAGGTGCCAGACTGGAATTTTAAAACAGTGACACATTAATAAACTAACCCCAAATTAATTCATCTGAGTTGAAGCAGGGATGGTGTGCTTGCTTTTCCCCCCCATAATCTACAGTAATGATGAACCAGAGGGTGGCATTGATGTAACAGAGGGTTGCAGTGGTGAAACAGAGGGTGCTGGGAACCTGTGATGATGAACCAGACGTAGAAACAACATAATTCGCGACCGTTGCGCGACGAAATGTAAGTTCGCAATTGCGAACTGGTACGAAACCCTCGCGAACTGGCAGAAATCCTTGCGAACACAAAAAAAAAAAAAAATCCGCAAATTCGCAAGAATTCGCGGATTTTGCGGATTGCGAGTTCAAAAATCCGCAAATTCGCGAACGCGAGATCCGCAAAATTCGCCCATGCTTATCTGGGACATACTATTTACAAGGAAGGAATCAAACCTGAGGTTGATTTAGTAGAAGCAGTAAGAACGCCCCTGCAATAAGAAAGACCTTAAATAATTTTTAGGACTAGCCGAGTATTATTCTAAAATTCTCCCTGGTTTTCCTCAAAAATATACATCCTAAGAGGGATTTACTAAGAAAGAACAACCCATTTGTGTGGACTCATGAGTGTCAAGAGTCTTTTTTTAAGAATTAAGGAAGAAACTGTGAAAGCAACTTACTTGGGGTGTTTTGATGTGGGCAGAAAACTGCTTTAACCACAGATGCTAGCTCCAAGGGTCTTGTGTTATAAGCCACAATGTATCCCAATATAGGCCTTTGGGAAGTTGCAAAACCTTTTACCTACATTTGTCCTACCTTGCTCTACATAACAGCTCTGGCGCAGACCTTTTACCTAGTTAGGTGTCGAATAAATGTTGTGTAATTTTCTTAGAACACTAGCCTCATTTCTTATGCATGGGGATTCTTAGTATCACATCAGGAGTACCATTTTCTGCATAATAACTCTGTAAAAAAGTCACCACTAAAGTCATCCTTGCCCGACAGGCCCCAAGCGCCATGACACATCCAGATAGAACCCCTGAGGGGAACTTTTGTGTATCCACATCTTCACTGGGCAAACCAGAGGAGAAGCTTCCAGCTGACACGTGAACCTGAAGTCCCAGCAAGCAGGCACTCCAGCATGCAGTGGTCTGACATTCATTGCGGTGTTGCAAATTCAAGATCAAGACAGGGTATTTTGTCCTCTCCCATCAGGCAATGGAGATTGGTCTATCCTAGGGGGATTCTTGGGTCGACACCTATATTCATGCTAGGTACATTTAGGTATATTTAATTAGGGTTTGCATCTTAGGAGTACTCATGATTTCAGCAATGTATCTATATGCCTGCATATATTCACTGTTTTAACACCATGGTAGAATTATACCTTTTATTTGCTCTGTTTTTGCTTATAATCGTATATATCTGTTTCTGTATAATGGTTGTTACAGCACACATATTTTATACTAGAATGACACTGGTTCAATAAATGCTTATTGAAAACGTCCCCACTGTTTATTCAGTGCATCTCTCGGAGAACAAATGAGCAAGTTTGACTGAGTGAAAGGTGCTGTACTGTTTTGATGATCCCTGAGGAGTCAGGGTAGTCATGTTTGATAGTTGCCAGAAACGATTTGCTCCTTGGTAAGGTTGTGGGGCTTATAGTGGCACTGTGAGCTAGCTGGTCTACAGACTAACATATCCTTTGGGGGTGTCTGGAATCAGTCTGGACACCAGTCCCTTAGTTTATGTTGTCTAATCGTGCAGATCCTATATAGATTTGTGGGAGCTACACAACACTTGGGTCGTCATCATCTCTGGTCATTGACAAAAAGAAAGAATAGTAGCAATTGCCTCACGTATTCTGATAGATGCTAAGAAAAAACATTCAGTAGGGGAAAGGGAGGCACTTTCATATTGCTGGGCCATTGTGCATTTACATTTTTTCTTGTGGGGAATTCATTTTATCATCAGGACTGACCACTAACCTCTAGTTCATGCTTTCACCACTAAAGCCTCCTCGTACACAACACCCAGAATTTTCTGTTGGCTACAATGTCTCAGTTCCGTACATACATGGAAAAAAATATTTTTCTGCTCATTGCCTCTGTAGAAATGGTCCTCCTTACCACTCAAAGCAGTATTGAACCAGAAGATTGGAAGAGAGGCGAAGAAGGGGATGTACTGTTGAATAAGATCAAGTATTACAGCAGGATGAGGTGACCTCCTAAAGCGGTGTTATCTGAAAGTGAGAGATCATTTTGGCAAATGACAGATGAATTTAACTGACAAGAAAGAATAGTAACGGTCTATTAAGTGAGGGAAGTAGAAGAAGTCTGGGGTCCCACTTCATTTCCAGCTATGTTACAAAGAATCAAAAAGGAGTGGAGCCTTGAGGCCTCGAGATCTTGATAAGAAATATGTAGGACCCTCAACAGCCATTTTCCGCCTTTGGTATGTCTTTGGCCATTGGCATAGTCTTTTTTGATAGCTTCATCATCAGGTCTTGTTGGCCTCCACCAGGAGGTGAGCCCTAGGAAATAGTTGGGAATTAAAATTACCTCTTTATCCTAGAATTAGATTTATTCAAAGCAATGATGAGGGTAAGGTTAAAAAAAAAGTTGGATGAAAAAATAGGACCTGTAAAGTGTCAGGTAGGCTCCGTGGTGCAAAGCCTAAACACAGAGGGCTTATTTCCAAGCACCTTGCACCGCTGGTACGTCACTTTTAATATGTGCAGCCAGCAGAGGTAGGCTCTGTGGTGCAAAGCTTAAAGACCAAGGACCTTGCGCCACCGGTGCGTCACATTTTATATGTCTTGAGAAAGGATCACCTGGCAGCTGGAGAATCAGCTTATTTGTGTGATTAATGTTAGATATAGCAGGCAGTGGAATATGTTCAACAATGCATGGTACTTGACAGGCATCAATCAATCGAACCGGATTTGTAAAGCGTGACTAATCTCCCTCGATGGTATCCAGGTGCTAGCAGGTCTCAGCAGCTCATTTGAATAGCCAGGCCTTGAGGGCTCTATGGAAATCCAGATGAGAGGTGAATGTCTGCACATCAGTTTAAACCCCAGTGAGGGAAACAAAAGAAAATAGTTTTCAAAATGAGAAGTGTTTGGAATGCAGCACTTGCTGAAATAGGACTCAGTATGAAGTGGACATGGATTCTATCCGCATCAAAAAGATTCTCATGAAGGAAATGGCACTTGAAGATACTGGTCTGTGCTAGTGAAAGTAGCAGTACAATGAAGACGTCCTGCATGCACTAAAAGACACAGTATACCCAGGTGTAGGTCCCATGCTCACTGTGCCACTGGAGCTAAGCTACACCCGACTGTTGAGCCCCAGTCAGGGGAAACCCTCCTGAGGCTGCTTGTGTTCTGGGTCCAGGGAGGGCCTGGCAGTTCGACTGGTCTGTTCCCAATAGAGCAGGGTCAAGACTGATTTGCATATGTCTGGGTAGAAATTAAGATGGCATAGTAGGCAAAGAACAATGGGTTGGAATTTTACCTAATCAAAAACCTGTGGTTGGATAAGTAATTTCCAATCACTTACTGTAAGTTTGTTGGAAAACTGTTTGTCCCTGTCAGACAATATCATATATTTGCCCAAAATGAGGGTGTAAGTAAATCCAGACAACATGCTCAAAAACCTGCTACTCTTCTTTTCTAGTTTCTCCACTATTTGACTCATGAATACTGGCCCGTCATCCAGGGCCAGTATTCATCATGTAAAGTGAGCTTGACAAGGGTGTTCTGCAGGGCACATGCTTGAGCCCCACCTCGTTTAATATCTATATGGCCCATTAGCGAAGATTGCAAAGCACTTTGGCTTTGAGATTATATCATATGCTGATGACACCCAGCTAATGTTCACTCTAGGCCAAGACCTGACAATAGCAAAAAAACATTTTGCATCAGGAATGCTAGCAATCTCCAACTGGATAACTGACAACTGTCTCCTGCTAAATCCAGAGAAGACCGAGATCATGCTGCTTGGATAAGCCCCCTCCATCTGGTCGGACGAATGGTGGCCACACCAACTGGGGGCCATTCCGGTGCCCAAAATAACTGTAAAGAATTTGCGGATAAAACTAGATCAAACGCTTATGATGAAAGATCAGATTGCAGCAACCACAAGCTCTTGCTACTACAATCTGCGCCTTCTGCAGAAATTTTCCCTTCCTCCCCATGACCGTTCATAGAACACTGGTCCAGGCCATGGTGATAAGTAGACTGGAGGACTTCAATAATATTATTGGCAGAACTTTAATCGCCGATCTTGAAGCCATGAATATTATTTTACAGAATTGCGGTCCCACGCATCAAGGTGGTCACTTTTTGGACCCAATTTTTTCCAATGTTCCTCATTTACACTGTTTACCTTCTTCACCTGTTCATTGGTCCGACAACTATCTCATCAAATTTATGTTTACCACCTCCGAAGTGTTGCCTCATTTTAGAGGCCCACTGGTCACTAGCAGGAGAGATTGGAAAAAGTTGGACATCGTCTCTCTTAATAATGTTGTTGCAACACATCTTCCTACTGAACTGCTCAAGTCCACTGATATGGCATCAGCAGCAGGTATTACTAAATCCTGGCTTCTTGATGCTATTGATATCTGCCTTCCTTCCTCTCACAAGAAGGAGGCAATCCATGGCAATTCCAGCGCCAAGACGCCTACGGGTATTTGCCGCACTTTACAAATAGCAATAAATAAATAAATAAATAAATAAATGGCTCACCGGCACCCTGGTTCAATGAAGCATTAAAAGTGGATGAATCCTATTGCAAAAGACTCGAAAGAATCCGGAGAAAGGACTACTCCCACATGGCAGGCACCACTTATAAGAATGCTCTGAAGAATTACCATAAAGCCTGTGCCCTGACTAGGGCTGCCTACGTTAGCAAAACCATAACTGAAGCAGCTAATAAGTCCAAAGTTCTATTTGACCTGGTCAAAAACCTTGCTGGCTCTCACACTATAGCAAAACCTCCGCCTTTGTCGAGCAGCAAGTGCGATGAAATTGCTCAGTTTTTTATTGCAAAAATTGACAAGATTTATCAAGATATTCCCGACCTTAATGGCAGCAACACTTCCCTTGTATCTACTGTTAACTCGGACGGTTTAAATTGCCCTCCTATCCCCACCCATGGCTCGCTTCCTTAATGGCCTGATCTGCACCCAGCTGCCCTTCTTGAGATTCTGTGTAAGTTAAAATCTGGATCCCCGACCGATCCTTTGCCCATCTCTATACTTCGGTTATTGGATCCCCCACAGCTCTCCATGATCGGCACTACACTTAATCTTTCACTAAAGTCTGCCGCTGTTCCCGCTTGTTGGAAACATGCAATGGTTACGCCATTGCTGAAGAAGCCCAGTGCTGACCCCAAAGTTCTTTCAAGCTTCCGTCCCATCTCTCTGCTGCCTGCCTTCTCTAAAGTCTTAGAGAGGCATATTCACCACCACCTGTCTCAATTCATTACTGCAAATAACTTACTTCATCCCTCCCAGTCGGGCTTTCGCCCAGGCTTCCCCACCGAGACTACACTCCTTGGCATTACGGAGAACCTTTGCTCCTTGCTAGATAGAGGTGACACAGCTGTACTGATATTACTCGATCTCAGTGCAGCTTTTGACACTGTCTCCCACAATATACTTCTGAGATATCTTGCCGCCATGGGCATCGGTGGCCTAGCCCTGGATTGGTTGGCCTCTTTCCTGACTGATCGGACGTTTCAAATTTTTTCTCACTCTGCTACCTCCAAAACTTATTTATCACCTCATGCTGTACCCCAGGGCTTGATCCTTAGCCCCCTCCTTTTCAATCTTTATGTCACTCCCTTGGCTCGGACTGCTGATCGTGCCGGGCTTACTCTGTTTACCTATGCAGACAACTCGCAAATTGTCTTCTCCCTATCACAATCTGACCAGGCCTCCACCTCCCTCCTTCAGATTGGCCTTGGGGAGATATCCAATTGGATGAATCTAAATCTACTCAAACTGAATGGAGGAAAGACTGAAGTCCTGGCCCTTGGACAAAAACAAGACCTCTGGAGTTCCAGGCACTGGCCTTCTGAGTTGGGCCCGCTTCCTCTACCATCTGAGCACGTGCGCAACCTGGGGATGATCATTGACAAGGGTCTGACTTTGCAATGCCAAGCCAATAAAGTGTCTTCCATCTGTTTCACCATTCTGCGCTAGCTGAGGAAGATTGTTTGGATGTTGCCTACTGACACCCAGAGGTCTGTGGTGAATGCCTTGGTTACCTCCTGGATGGACTATGGTAACATACTCTGCCTGGGGGCGACCAAGGCGGTCACGAGACGCCTCCAGTTAGTGCAGAATGCTGCTGCACGTTTGCTTTGTGCTTGTCGTAAAACTGATCACATAACTGGACGCCTTTGTGATCTTCATTGGCAGAAGGTGGAGAGCCGAGTGAAATTCAAAGCGTTAAGTTATATGCACAAAATCAGGACGGGTAATGCTCCCAATTATTTGCAATCTCTTGTCAAAACGTACTCCCCGTCACGTTCTCTCCGTTCCTCCTCTCAAAAACTTTTCGCTGTGTCCAAGTTTAGATTGTCGAGGATGGGTGGCAGGTCTTTTTCGTTCTTGGGACCCAAGCTTTGGAACTCCCTCCCTCTGGACTTTCGCTCTGAGAACTGTAATGCTCGTTTCCGCATGGCCATTAAGACTTGGCTCTTGAAAACAATAACTGTGTATCTTTTGTGCTTTACTGCTTGTGACATTGTCAGCGCCGGGAAACCCTTTTGGGTAGCTGTCGCGCTTTATAAACTTAATGAATGAATAAATAAATAAATAAAAATGCATTATGGAAATGCTCTCCTACCAGAAGCTCGTGAATCACTGCTCTCAACTCCAGGTGGTCGAGAACACGGCGGCCAGGGTTATTCTGCACCGCCCTTCTGGAAGTCCCTCAGCGCCCCTGCTGAAGGAACTGCACTGACTGCCAGTGAAGAAACATTCCCAATTTAAGATCTGTTGCCTCACTTACACTGCCTTATAAGGCAAAGTTCGTTCTATCTTCAAAAAAAGATACAGCCTACATCCCAACTCGCAATCTCAGATCCAGCAACAAAGCCTTATTGTGTGTCCCCCGTATCTCGCAAACATACATGGGGGGTAAGGCCTTCTCATATCTTGCTCCAAGGTACTGGAACAAACTTCCACAAACCCTGCGAAGCATCCCAACATACTGTAAATTTAGGAAATTACTAAATGCATATTTATTCTGAATTCATATGGTAAGCACCTCCTGTTAGGATCTGCAACAGCGCCGAGATGACCCTGGTTGAGTGGAGCGCTATAGCAAATGATGTTAACATAACATAACATTGTCTCCTATTTAGTTCCATTCATAATTAATGAATCCCCCTACATTGTTTTGCAATCTGTGCCTACTTTGGCATTTATTTATTGTTTAGCAAGTTCTCTCCAATCCTCCAGTTCTTATAAACCTCACTCTGTTTTTAGTCCTAAGAATCCTTTCTTCTGTCTGCAATGACTTCCATCAGTCCGTCCATCACCACCCCCTTTTGTACCGCTTTTGGCCGCCATAAGTGTGGCAGGGTATGCTCAGACGTGAGTCCCTTGCTCACTTTGCCACTGGATTCAAGCAAGCCGGGCTGAAGACGGCTGGAATGCCAGAAACCGGTCCTCGGAAGCTTGTTTCCGGTCCAGGGAAGACATGGCTTGGCAGTTCGGGCTGGACTGTTTCCATGAGGCACAGGGTCAGACTGATTTGCATATAGCCATGTCTGAACTGGGGTGGCAGAGTGGGCTAAAGAACGGTGATGGATTAAACCCAGATCTTTTGACTGGGTGTGAGTGTTTGATTGATTTAGATGCTTCGTCCATCACCATCCCCATTTGTACCGCTTTTAGCCGCCATAAGTGTGGCAGGGTATGCTCAGACGTGAGTCCCTTGCTCACTTTGCCACTGGATTCAAGCAAGCCGGGCTGAAGACGGCTGGAATGCCAGAAACCGGACCTCGGAAGCTTGTTTCCTGTCCAGGGATGACATGGCTTGGCAGTTCGGGATAGGACTGTTCCCATGAGGCACAGGGTCAGACTGATTTGCATATAGCCATGTCTGAACTGGGGTGGCAGAGTGGGCTAAAGAACGGTGATGGATTAAACCCAGATCTTTTGACTGGGTGTGAGTGTTTGATTTGTTCAGATGCTCCGTCCATTACCACCCCCTTTTGTACCACTTTTGGCCGCCATAAGTGTGACAGGGTATGCTCAGACGTGAGTCCCTTGCTCACTTTGCCACTGGATTCAAGCAAGCCGGGCTGAAGACGGCTGGAATGCCAGAAACCGGTCCTCGGAAGCTTGTTTCCGGTCCAGGGAAGGCATGGCTTGGCAGTTCGGGCTGGACTGTTCCCATGAGGCTCAGGGTCAGACTGATTTGCATATAGCCATGTCTGAACTGGGGTGGCAGAGTGGGCTAAAGAACGGTGATGGATTAAACCCAGATCTTTTGACTGGGTGTGAGTGTTTGATTGGTTCAGATGCTCCGTCCATTACCACCCCCTTTTGTACCGCATTTGCAGTCAGGAAGACCCAGGGTCGGATTGGTTAGGGGGCTGCTCAGGCAATGAACTATGGGCCAGTATCTGAATTGCATCCTCAGAGGTCAACATCAAATCAATCCTCAGACCTCTAAAAGTGTTCCAGAGCCCTCATGCATATGAACAGAGATGGGAAGGGAGTGGAGGTGGCGGTTAAAAAAGAGACAGAGGCAAATGGACACAAAGGGATTGATAGAAAGTGAGAGATGGAGAGAGAAAGAAATAGAAAGAGGCACACATTGGAGTGAGAAATATCTGCTTATCAGTGGCATCATTTGACTTCTGGAGTTGCCCTGGTGTGAATATTCATTGCACATGGTTTTGGATACCAGAAAGCAGTTTGAACATAACAGAGAGGGCAAATCCCCAAATGCTTTACAGTATAACAACAAAGGGAAGGAGTTGACCGTTGAGAGCGAGAATCCTTGTGAACAATAAGAAACAGAAAAAAAGTCAAGGATCTATTTTAGGAGGTACTAGGAGCGGACTCTAAGAAATGGTCAAACCAGAGAGCAGGTCATAGCCTTGTAATGAGATACACAATTAACACCAGGATCCAAGTGGCAGGAGCTCAGAGACTTCAAAGTGCAGGAGCTCCGAGACTCCAAGGGGCAGGAGCTCGGGGGCTCCAAGGTGGAAGATCTCGGAGACTCCAAGGTGCAGGACCTCAGAGAATACAAGTTCAGGTGCTCAGAGTGTCCAAGGTGCAGGATCTCAGAGACTCCAAGGGGCAGGAGCTCAGAGACTCCAAGGGGCAGGAGCTCGGGGGCTCCAAGGTGCAAGATCTCGGAGACTCCAAGGTGCAGGACCTCAGAGAATACAAGGTACAGGACCTCAGAGAATACATGGTTCAGGGGCTCAGATTCTCCAAGGTGCAGGATCTCAGAGACTCCAAGTGGCAGGAGCTCCGAGACTTCAAAGTGCAGGAGCTCCGAGACTCCAAGGGGCAGGATCTCAGAGACTCCAAGGGGCAGGAGCTCGGGGGCTCCAAGGTGGAAGATCTCGGAGACTCCAAGGTGCAGGACCTCAGAGAATACAAGTTCAGGTGCTCAGAGTGTCCAAGGTGCAGGATCTCAGAGACTCCAAGGGGCAGGAGCTCAGAGACTCCAAGGGGCAGGAGCTCAGAGACTCCAAGGTGCAGGACCTCAGAGACTCCAAGGGGCAGGAGCTCAGAGACTCCAAGGGGCAGGAGCTCAGAGACTCCAAGGGGCAGGATCTCAGAGACTCCAAGGGGCAGGAGCTCGGGGGCTCCAAGGTGGAAGATCTCGGAGACTCCAAGGTGCAGGACCTCAGAGAATACAAGTTCAGGTGCTCAGAGTGTCCAAGGTGCAGGATCTCAGAGACTCCAAGGGGCAGGAGCTCAGAGACTCCAAGGGGCAGGAGCTCAGAGACTCCAAGGTGCAGGACCTCAGAGACTCCAAGGGGCAGGAGCTCAGAGACTCCAAGGTGCAGGACCTCAGAGAATACAAGGTACAGGACCTCAGAGAATACATGGTTCAGGGGCTCAGATTCTCCAAGGTGCAGGATCTCAGAGACTCCAAGGGGCAGGAGCTCAGAGTCTCCAAAGTGTAGGACCTCTAGAGACTCTAGGGTGCAGGAGCTCAGAGACTCCGAGGGACAGGACCTCCGAGACTCCAAGGTGCAGGACCTCTGAGACTCCAAGGTGCAGGACTTCCGAGACTCTAAGGTGTAGGTGCTCAGAGACTCCGAGGTGCAGGAGCTCAAAGAGTCAAAGGTGCAGATGATCAGAGACTCCAAGGAGCAGGAGCTCAGAGACTCCAAGGTGCAGGACCTCTGAGACTCCAAGGTGCAGGACCTCTGAGACTCCAAGGGACAAGAGCTCCGAGACCCCAAGGTGCAGGAGCTCAGGGACTCCAAGGTGCAGGAGCTCAAAGATTCCTAGGTGTAGGGGCCCAGAGTCCCCAAGGTGCAGGAGCTCAGGGTCTCCAAGGTGCAGGAGCTCAGGGTCTCCAAGGTGCAGGAGCTCAGGGTCTCCAAGGTACGGAACCTAAGAGACTCCAAGGAACAAGAGTACAGAGACTCCGAGGTGCAGGATCTCAGAGACTCCAAGGTGCAGGAGCTCAGAGACTCCAAGGTGCAGGAGCTCAGAGACTCCAAGGTGCAGGAGCTCAGAGACTCCAAGGTGCAGGAGCTCAGAGTCTCCAAGGTGTAGGAGCTCAGAGTCCCCACTGTGCTGGACCTCCGAGTCCCCACTGTGCTGGACCTCCGAGTCCCCACTGTGCTGGACCTCCGAGTCCCCACTGTGCTGGACCTCCGAGACTCCCAAGGTGCATGAGCTCAGAGTCTCCAAGGTGCAGGAGATCAGGGTCTCCAAGGTGCAGGAGCTCAGGGTCTCCAAGGTGCAGGAGCTCAGGGTCTCCAAGGTGCAGGAGCTCAGGGTCTCCAAGGTACGGAACCTAAGAGACTCCAAGGAACAAGAGTACAGAGACTCCGAGGTGCAGGATCTCAGAGACTCCAAGGTGCAGGAGCTCAGAGACTCCAAGGTGCAGGAGCTCAGAGACTCCAAGGTGCAGGAGCTCAGAGACTCCAAGGTGCAGGAGCTCAGAGTCTCCAAGGTGTAGGAGCTCAGAGTCCCCACTGTGCTGGACCTTCGAGTCCCCACTGTGCTGGACCTCCGAGTCCCCACTGTGCTGGACCTCCGAGTCCCCACTGTGCTGGAGCTCCGAGACTCCCAAGGTGCATGAGCTCAGAGTCTCCAAGGTGCAGGAGATCAGGGTCTCCAAGGTGCAGGAGCTCAGGGTCTCCAAGGTGCAGGAGCTCAGGGTCTCCAAGGTGCAGGAGCTCAGGGTCTCCAAGGTGCAGGAGCTCAGGGTCTCCAAGGTGCAGGAGCTCAGGGTCTCCAAGGTGCAGGAGCTCAGGGTCTCCAAGGTGCAAGAGCTCAGAGTCTCCAAGGTGCAGGAGCTCTGAGACTCCAAGGTGCAGGACCTCAGAGAATACAAGCTGCAGGAGCTCTAAGACTCCAAGGTGCAGGACCTCTGAGACTCCAAGGTGCAGGAGCTCTGAGACTCCAAGGTGCAGGAGCTCTGAGACTCCAAGGTGCAGGAGCTCTGAGACTCCAAGGTGCAGGAGCTCAGAGACTCCAAGGTGCAGGAGCTCATAGACCCCAAGGTGCAGGAGCTCTGAGACTCCAAGGTGCAGGAGCTCTGAGACTCCAAGGTGCAGGAGCTCTGAGACTCCAAGGTGCAGGAGCTCTGAGACTCCAAGGTGCAGGAGCTCTGAGACTCCAAGGTGCAGGAGCTCAGAGACTCCAAGGTGCAGGAGCTCATAGACCCCAAGTTGCAGGAGCTTAGAGACTCCAAGGTGCAGAAGCTCAGAGACCCCAAGTTGCAGGAGCTCAGAGACCCCAAGTTGCAGGAGCTCAGAGACCCCAAGTTGCAGGAGCTCAGAGACCCCAAGGGGCAGGAGCTCAGAGACCCCAAGGGGCAGGAGCTCAGAGAATCCAAGAGGCAGGAGCTCAGAGAATCCAAGAGGCAGGAGCTCAGAGACTCCAAGGGGAAGGAGCTCCGAGACTACAAAGTGCATTAGCTCAGAGACTTCAAGGTGCAGGACCTCTGAGACTCTAAGGTGCAGGAGCTCAGAGACTCCAAGGGGCAGGAGCTCAGAGACTCCAAGGTGCAGGAGCTCAGAGACTCCAAGGTGCAGGAGCTCAGAGACTCCAAGGTGCAGGAGCTCAGAGACTCCAAGGGGCAGGAGCTCAGAGACTCCAAGGGGCAGGAGCTCAGAGACTCCAAGGGGCAGGAGCTCAGAGACTCCAAGGGGCAGGAGCTCAGAGACTCCAAGGTGCAGGAACGTATAGACTCCAAGATGCAGGAACGTATAGACTCCAAGGTGCAGGAACTTATAGTCTCCAAGGTGCATTACCACAAAGTCTCCAAGGTGCAGGAGCTCAGAGACTCCAAGGTGCAGGAGCTCAGAGTCTCCAAGGTGTAGGAGCTCAGAGTCTCCAAAGTGCAGGACCTCCGAGACTCCAAGGTGCAGGCGCTCTGAGACTCCAAGGTGCAGGAGCTCTGAGACTCCAAGGTGCAGGAGCTCTGAGACTCCAAGGTTCAGGAGCTCTGAGACTCCAAGGTGCAGGAGCTCAGAGACTCCAAGGTGCAGGAGCTCAGAGACTCCAAGAGGCAGGAGCTCAGAGACTCCAAGAGGCAGGAGCTCAGAGACTCCAAGAGGCAGGAGCTCAGAGACTCCAAGAGGCAGGACATCAGATGCTCCAAGGTGCACAAACTCAGAGACTCCATGGGGAAGGAGCTCAGAGACTCCAAGGTGCAGGATCTCAGAGACTCCAAGGGGCAGGAGCTTAGAGACTCCAAGGTGAAGGAGCTCAGAGACTCCAAGGTACGGAACCTAAAAGACTCCAAGGAACAAGAGCACAGAGACTCCGAGGTGCAGGATCTCAGAGACTCCAAGGTGCAGAAGCTCAGAGACTCCAAGGTGCAGGAGCTCAGACTCCAAGGTGCAGGAGCTCATAGACCCCAAGGTGCAGGAGCTTAGAGACTCCAAGGTGCAGGAGCTCGGAGACCCCAAGTTGCAGGAGCTCAGAGACCCCAAGTTGCAGGAGCTCAGAGACCCCAAGTTGCAGGAGCTCAGAGACCCCAAGGGGCAGGAGCTCAGAGAATCCAAGAGGCAGGAGCTCAGACACTCCAAGGGGAAGGAGCTCCGAGACTACAAGGTGCATTAGCTCAGAGACTTCAAGGTGCAGGACCTCTGAGACTTCAAGGTGCAGGACCTCTGAGACTTCAAGGTGCAGGACCTCAGAGGCTCCAAGGTGCAGGAGCTCAGAGACTCCAAGGTACAGAACCTAAGAGACTCCAAGGAACAAGAGCACAGAGACTCCGAGGTGCAGGATCTCAGAGACTCCAAGGTGCAGGAACTTATAGACTCCAAGGGACATTACCACAAAGTCTCCAAGGTGTAGGAGCTCAGAGACTCCAAGGGGCAGGAGCTCAGAGACTCCAAGGTGCAGGAACGTATAGACTCCAAGATGCAGGAACGTATAGACTCCAAGATGCAGGAACGTATAGACTCCAAGGTGCAGGAGCTCAGAGTCTCCAAAGTGTAGGAGCTCAGAGTCCCCACTGTGCTGGACCTCCGAGTCCCCACTGTGCTGGACCTCCGAGACTCCCAAGGTGCAGGAGCTCTGAGACTCCCAAGGTGCATGAGTTGAATTTGAATTTGAATTTAAAAACATTTATATAGGGCACTTCTACCATGCGGTTTCTTGGTGCTTTAGGATTGCGAGGGGGGGTAGCAGGAGAGGAGGGGGATCAGTCCTTGTAGGCTTGGGAGAAGAGCAGCGTTTTGAGGCCCTTCCGGAACTCAATGCAGGATGGTGTCATGCGGAGTTCCGTCGGGAGGGAGTTCCAAAACACAGGAGCAAGGACTGCAAATTTTGTTCCTCCGGCCCTTTTCTTTCTGAAACGGGGGGTGGTTAGCAGGGCCTGGTGGGTGGATCGAAGCTCTCTACCAGGCAAGTAGGGTTTGATGGCGGAGCAAATAAACTCCGGGGCGGTGCCCATTTTGGCCTGAAAGGTGGTACAGCCAAGTTTAAACAAGGCTCGATCTTTTACCGGCAGCCAGTGCAGTGCCTGCATTAGGGGAGTGACTCGATGGAATTTAGGCAGGCCGTGGATAAGGCGGACGGCCTGGTTCTGCACTAGCTGCAAACGGTGAATGGCGTAGGCTGGGGCGCCATTGTAAATGATGTTGCCGTAATCACGACTCGAGAGCACCATAGCCATCATTATGATCTTTAAAGCAGGTAGAGAGAAAAAACGAGAGATCTTCCTGATAGTTCTAAGGGAAAAAAACAAGAAGAAACAACCGAGTTAACCTGTGAGTGTACAGAGAGTGAAGAATTGAGAAAAATACCAAGGGTTTTGACCTTGGGGACTGGGAGCGGGGGAGCACCGAGTGAGGAGGGCCAGTGGGAGGGGGACCAGGGACTGCAACCACCTCCAGTCAAGACTAACTCCGTCTTATCTGGGTTGAGTTTGAGGTGGTTGCAGTTCATCCAGTCCTGGATGAACAGCATGACGGACTGGACGTTCTGGGAGGAGGAAGGGGAGTGGGAAAGATTAAAGATTAGCTGGAGGTCATCGGCGTAATTGAACACCGTGACCTTGAGCTGCTGTAACATAAAAATAAGAGGGTAGATGTATAAATTAAACAAAAGAGGGGAAAGTGAGGAACCTTGGGGAACTCCACATACAACCTTGCGAGGGGCAGCGGTGAAACCAGCTAGGTGGACCGCCTGAGCCCTATCGCTCAGGAAGGACTCAAGCCAGGCGAAGGCCAGGCCCTCGATGCCTGCCGCCTTGACACGGGTGAGAAGGGTGGAATGGTCCACTGTGTCACTGTGTCCTGCACCTTGGAGCCTCTGAGGTCCTGCCCCTTGGAGTCTCCGAGGTCCAGCACAGTGGGGACTCGGAGGTACAGCACAGTGGGGACTCGGAGGTCCAGCACAGTGGGGACTCGGAGGTCCAGCACAGTGGGGACTCTGAGGTGCTGCACCTTGGAGTCTTGGAGGTCCTGCCGCTTGGAGGACCTGAGCTCATGCACCCTGGAGTCTCTGAGCTCCTGCACCTTGTGGACTCTGAGGAGCTGCACCTTGAGTATTTTCAGGTGCAGCATCATGAGGACTCTGAGGTCCTGTAACTTAGAGACTCAGAGCTCTTGCACCTTGGAGTCAATAAGCTCCTATATTGTGGAGTCTATGAGTTCCTGCACCTTGGAGCGTTTGTGGTCCTGCACCTTGGAAACTAAGTTCCTGCACCTTGGAGCCTATAAGTTCCTGCACCTTGGAGTTTATAAGTTCATGCACCTTGGAGTCTCTGAGCTCCTGCCCCTTGGAGTCTCTGAGCTCATGCCCCTTGGAGTCTCTGAGCTACTGCACCTTGGAGTCTCTGAGCGACTGCACCTTGGAGTCTCTGAGCTCATGCACCTTGGAGTCTCTGAGCTCATGCACCTTGGAGTCTCTTAGTTCCTGCACCTTGGAGTCTCTGAGCTCCTGCACCTTAGAGTCTCGGAGGTCCTGCACCTTGGAGACTCTGAGCTCCTGCACCTTGGAGTCTATGAGCACCTGCCACTCGGAGTTTATGAGCTCCTGCACCTTAGAGTTTCAGAGGTCCTGCACTTTGAAGACTCTGAGCTCCTACACCTTGGAGACTCTAAGCTCCTGCACCTTGGAGTCTCTGAGCTCCTGCACCTTGGAGACTTTGTGGTAATGCACCTTGGAGACTCAAAGTTCCTGCACCTTGGAGTCTATACGTTCCTGCATCTTGGTGTCTATACGTTCCTGCACATTAGAGTCTTTGAGCTCCTGCCCCGTGGAGTCTCTGACCTCCTGCCCCTTGGAGTCTCTGAGCTCCTGCACCTTAGAGTCTCTGAGGTTCTGCACCTTGGATACTCTGAGCTCCTGCACCTTGGAGTCTCTGAGCTCCTGCACCTTGGAGCCTTTGTAGTCCAGCACCTTGGAGACTATAAGTTCCTGCACCTTTGAGTCTATATGTTCCTGCACCTTGGAGTCTAAATGTTCCTGTTCCTTAGAGTCTCTGAGGTCCTGCCCCTTGGAGTCTTTGAGCTCCTGCACCTTGGAGCCTCTGAGGTCATGCACCTTGTATTCTCAGAGGTCCGGCACCTTGGAGTCTCTGAGCTCCTGCACATTGCCGTCTCTGACCAAATAAACTTGGAGTCTCTTAGCTCCTTCCCCTTGGAGTCTCTGAGCTCATGCACCTTGGAGCCTCTGAGCTCATGCACCTTGGAGTCTCTGAGCTCCCTCCCCTTGGAGCCTCTGAGCTCCTGCCTCTTGGAGTCTCTGAGCTCCTGCCTCTTGGAGTCTCTGGTGTCCTGCAACTTGGAGTCTCTGAGCTCCTACACCTTAAGAGTCTCGGAGGTCCTGCACCTTGGAGCCTCTGTGCTTCTGCACCTTGGAATCTCGGAGGTCCTGCACTTTGGAGACTCTGAGCTCGTGCACCTTGGAGCCTCTGAGATCCGGCACACTGGAGTCTATGTGGTAATGCACCTTTGTTGGACTTGGCCCGTCTGGCAGGTCCGCCCCTGAAGTTTTTATGGTATATGTAACCTGGGGATGGTGATTCCCCCTCTGAGTGCGTGTGAAGAGAGAGCGTCCTACCCTTCCATAAGAATACATGGGGAATGGATGAGTCCTCGGTAGTTTTCGATGCGTAGGGTGTGCAGGTTCAAGTCTGGTATGTATGAACTTGTGAGATTGAATGCTGCGCAACGGTATATGTGGTATGAGTGTGTCTAGTGTAGAAGTCCCCCTTTTAGAAGTTGGCATAATTGTGGAATGTGTGCCTGGCGTATGATTGGCTGAGGCTGGCTGGTGAGCCTGGCTCCCAGAATCTGGGAGGGTCTGTCCCGGTGGTGAATGGAGTGTTTAGCATGCTGATGTGAGGGGAGGAGTGAGCCTGGGTCTGCTTGTGGATTGACTGTCTGGTTTGAGTGTCCTGAATGAGGCTGGGTTTCCAACCCACACAAGGCAGGCTCCACCCCCTGGGGTGCGGCTGATGTCCCTAGCCTGGCCAGTAACAAGAAATTCCTTATAACCAGTTCTAGCTGGTTCTCCCCCTGCCTGCCCCTTTTTTTAGACAAAGGAATCTCAGGTATAAAAGGAGGGTGTGCCCTCTTCTCTCTCTCTTGCCGACTTGTCCTGACTGAATCCTGCCAGGGGCATGCTGCTGTGGGGGCTCAGGGGAAAGGCTTGCCTCCCTGAGCCCTGCCCTGCTCCTGAACTACGGGGATCCTGGACTTCCTTTGGACTCGGCTATCTATGACCCTAGCGCTTGGGAGCGCTTTCCTGCTATCCTAGCGCCTGGGGGCGCTTCATTCATGCTTCTAGCGCTTGGGAGCGCTTTCCTGCTGCCCTAGCGCCTTGGGGCGCTGCATCCCGGCTTCTAGCGTGTTCTAGCGCTGGGAGCGCTATCCTCCACCCGCCGGTGCTCACCTGGCATTTGCCCCGTTCGTGTGAGGGGCCCGAGCCCCCAGCGAGTGCCTACCTCGCTTGCCCCCGCCCTCGCTGTATTTATCGAGGGAGCCCACTCCTCGTAAATCCCCCCCGGTGTTCACCGCCGCAGCCCGGGATCCCTCGTGAGGCCCGCCCCCGGGCCGCGCTCTGATTGGCTGTCGGCCCGGGCTGGGCTGATGTTTCCCCGGGCCGCGCTCTGATTGGCCGGCGGCCCGGGGAGCTGTGGAGGCGGAGGAGAGAGAGCCGAGCAATGCAGGGGGCAGCGGGAGCCGACTCCGCGCCCCTGCGTCCACCCAGCAGAAGTGCCGCTTCCCCCCGGGGCCCCCAGGAGCGAGAGGGAGCCCCCGACTGGTGAGTGCTGCAGGAGGGGAAGCGGGGCGTCGGAGCACATTATCGGTGCTCGCCCCTCCCCTCCAGCGCGAGCACACATGTGCCTAGAGGCCCGCTGGCCCCCCAGTGATGCCGGGTCCCCCGAGGGTGACCCCACCTGCCTGCAACTTTGCCCCAGAGCACCGCGAGGCTCCGTCACGGCCCCTAGGGCCCCCATGGATGCCGGGTCCCCCGAGGGGGATCCCGCCTGGCCATTTCTTAGCCCCTGAGCCCAGAGAGGCTCCATCTATATTTTAGCCCCTGAGCCCCGGGAGGCTCCATCTGTACCCTAGCTCCCGAGCCCCGAGGAGGCTCCACCGTGTCCTCGCCCCATGAGCCCCGAGAGGCTCCACCACGTGTCCCTGGCCCCCGCCCCGAGCCTGCAAGGCTACACCCAAGCCCCTCAGCGGCCCAGCACTTTGTGGGCCGCTGCCACGTTTAGGTTTGCCCCGGGCCCCTTGCAGCCCCCTCTGGACATCGAGACTTTAAGGCGCCCTTGCCCCAGGAAGGCTATCTGGCCTATGGGGTGCTACTGACTAATATCAAAGTGATGCTGAGAATTATTATGTGTGGCCCTGCTGATGGGGGCCTCTGTTGTGTTGTGTACCTTGTCCCTTCCCTCCTGACTACCCGATGTCCCATGTATGTGATCCCTGGTCAGAGTGAGTTCTACTGCTAGTTCTAGGAAGCTCCCAGTGGATATGTGTTCTAATGCCAGTTCCATCATGTGCATACCCCTGGCAGGGGCCCCTTGGCCCTGCCCTATACCTTCTTCCTTGTATCCCCGGCCTGTGCCTCGGGCCCTTTGTACAATGTGTGTTCCTATGTGTCCTTCTTAATACAAAGACTATTTTCATATATACTTGGTGTGGAGTCCTTTTGTGGGAGGCCCGGGATGTTGTTGTTGGTGGGTGCGTGCGCAAATGCTTTACACATGTCCTCCGAGATAGGCCTGACTGCCCACGCCGCGTTACCTAGAGGGTGAGCAGGGGTCGACTTTACATAGGAGTGGCGGTCTCTGACTGGCTGTGGCGCAAGCCCTGGCTGGCCGGGGGTCCCATTTCCTACACTGGTGGCTAGCGGTGGGATCCGGACTTGTGTTTGCGCAGTACCACAACGATAACTGGCCTCCCTACAAAACTCTGTATTGTAATTGGTCGCAAAGAAAGGAGATTATTGTTTTTAGGAGGTTACTTAAATGTCCGTTCTGTGAAAAATGTGTTCTGGTTAGGTGGCCCTAGCCCGGGAGGGTAGATCAACTCCCTAGTGCAAGGTGTTTTCTGGATTCACCAGAAGGGTGGGATCCAGTGGTGGCAGCGTAATTGTGTTCAATGTGTATGGTCCCTGTCCCTTCCCTTGAGTAATAGTACCTGTGCAACATGGGGTCAGGTCAGGTCGCTAAAAATATCTGTTCTGTGGAAATGTTTAAAGATTAATAGAAATACCCGTTCTGTGGAAAGTTTTTAAAGGTTACTTAAATGTCCGTTCTGGGGAAAAATGTGTGCGTATACACTGTGAGTTAGGTGTCCCTAGCTTGGGAGGGTAAATAATCTCCCTAGTACAATATGGTTTTCTGGATTAACCAGAAGGGTGGGATCCAGTGGTGGCTGCGTAATTGTGTTCAAATGTGTATGGTCCGTGTCCCTTCCCTAGAGTGATGGTACCTGTGCCACAAGGGTCAGGTTGAGGAATCAGAGGCGGTGGAAAACTGTCTTACCAGCCTAGGGGACGGTGTGTGGATGAATGTTGAGGTGTGCTGAGTAATGGAGTGTAAGTTCTCTGGGATGGGGAGCTTGCTGAATCAACGATAATCCTGTCCTTCCTTTCCCCACTGAATGTGTTTGTCGCATCATGTGTCCGTACACCGCTGAATGTGTTTTAGGCGTCAGTTGTCGCCCTGGCTGAATTTATGTTAAGTTGTATCCCGGACAAGGAAGACCTGCTGGCACTGCCGCGGCTTGCCTTGGGGAGAGCTGAACACTGAGACCTGCTGGCGCTGCCGCGGCTCATTTTGTTTAATTTATGTTAAGTTGTATCCCGGACAAGGAAGACCTGCTGGCTCGGCCGCGGCTTGCCTTGGGGAGAGCTGAACGTTTCGTTCCCAGGTGGAAGACCAGTGGAGGAAGGAAGTTCCAAGACTGGTAGGAGAGTGTGTTCTGAGGGTGTTTCTCCTGGGAGAGCGCGGAATCTCAGAAATAGAGGTAGGTGGGGCATTCTTGCCCGTGACCTCTGGCAAGCCTGAGGGTGCGGACCCTAGGGGGAAGGAACAGTGGTAGTCGTGGCTACACTGAGAAAGGGAGTGGAGAATGGCTATTGTGGGCCAGGGGTTACCACCCTCCACTTCGGATTAGCAGGGACCAGTGGTATCTGGATGGCTTAGGGACTGGTCCTAGTCATGGACAACTAAGGAGTACCAGGTGGGTAGCCTGGTTGGGCCTCTGTCTTCATTTTTTTTTAAAATTTTTGTTATTTTTAGTCTCTGTATGTCTATCGGTCCATGTGGCGTAGAACTGGAGGGTGACCCGGGAGTGCGGGCCGCGTCCAGGTTCTATCGCCCTGCAGCAGGGAAGTCCATCACGGTAGTGATTGGTCTACCCTGCGTTTGGGCTGGGAGGGGCATGTGTTGGACTTGGCCCGTCTGGCAGGTCCGCCCCTGAAGTTTTTATGGTATATGTAACCTGGGGATGGTGATTCCCCCTCTGAGTGCGTGTGAAGAGAGAGCCACCTACCCTTCCATAAGAATACATGGGGAATGGATGAGTCCTCGGTAGTTCCCGATGCGTAGGGTGTGCAGGGTCAAGTCTGGTATGTATGAACTCGTGAGATTGAATGCTGCGCAATGGTATATGTGGTATGAGTGTGTCTAGTGCAGAAGTCCCCCTTTTAGAAGTTGGCATAATTGTGGAATGTGTGCCTGGCGTATGATTGGCTGAGGCTGGCTGGTGAGCCTGGCTCCCAGAATCTGGGAGGGTCTGTCCCGGTGGTGAATGGAGTGTTTAGCATGCTGATGTGAGGGGAGGAGTGAGCCTGGGTCTGCTTGTGGATTGACTGTCTGGTTTGAGTGTCCTGAATGAGGCTGGGTTTCCCCCCACACAAGGCAGGCTCCACCCCCTGGGGTGCGGCTGATGTCCCTAGCCTGGCCAGTAACAAGAAATTCCTTATAACCAGTTCTAGCTGGTTCTCCCCCTGCCTGCCCCTTTTTTTAGACAAAGGAATCTCAGGTATAAAAGGAGGGTGTGCCCTCTTCTCTCTCTCTTGCCGACTTGTCCTGACTGAATCCTGCCAGGGGCATGCTGCTTTGGGGGCTCAGGGGAAAGGCTTGCCTCCCTGAGCCCTGCCCTGCTCCTGAACTACGGGGATCCTGGACTTCCTTTGGACTCGGCTATCTATGACCCTAGCGCTTGGGAGCGCTTTCCTGCTATCGTAGCGCCTGGGGGCGCTTCATTCATGCTTCTAGCACTTGGGAGTGCTTTCCTGCTCCCCTAGCGCCTTGGGGCGCTGCATCCCGGATTCTAGCGTGTTATAGCGCTGGGAGCGCTATCCTCCACCCGCCGGTGCTCACCCGGCATTTGCCCTGTTCGTGTGTCTCCAAGGTGCAGGAGCTCAGAGACTCCAAGGTGCAGGAGCTTAGAGTCTCCAAGGTGCAGGAGCTCAGAGACTCCAAGGTGCAGGAGCTTAGAGTCTCCAAGGTGCAGGAGCTCAGAGACTCCAAGGTGCAGGAGCTCAGAGACTCCAAGGTGCAGGAGCTCGGATACTCCAAGGGGGAGGAGCGCAAAGACTCCAAGGAACAGGAACGTATAGACTCCAAGGTGCAGTAACATATAGACTCAAAGGTGCAGGAACTTATAGTCTCCAAGGTGCAGGACTACAAAGGCTCCAAGGTGCAGGAGCTCAGAGTATCCAAGGTGCAGAACCTCAGAGACTCTAAGGTGCAGGAGCTCAGAGATTTCAAGTGGTAGGTGCTCTGAGACTCCAAGGTGCAGGAGCTCAGAGAATCCAAGAGGCAGGAGCTCAGAGACCCCAAGGTACGGAACCTAAGAGACTCCAAGGAACAAGAGCACAGAGACTCCGAGGTGCAGGATCTCAGAGACTCCAAGGGAAAGGAGCTCAGAGACTCCAAGGGGAAGGAGCTCAGAGACTCCAAGGTGCAGGAGCTCGGATACTCCAAGGGGGAGGAGCGCAAAGACTCCAAGGTGCAGGAAGGTGTAGTCTCCAAGGTGCAGGAACGTATAGACTCCAAGGTGCAGGAACTTATAGTCTCCAAGGTGCATTACCACAAAGACTCCAGGGTGCAGAAGCGCAGAGGCTCCAAGGTGCACGAGCTCAGAGTCTCCAAAGTGCGGGACCTCCGAGATTCCAAGGTGCAGGAGCACAGAGGCTCCAAGGTGCAGGACACCAGAGACTCCAAGGGACAAGAGCTCAGAGACTCCAAGGTGCAGGATCTCCATTACTCCAAGGGGCAGGAGCTCAGACTCCAAGAGGAAGGAGCTCAGAGACTCCAAGAGGAAGGAGCTCAGAGACTCCAAGAGGCAGGAGCTCAGAGGCTCCAAGGGGAGGGAGCTCAGAGACTCCAAGGTGCATGAGCTCAGAGGCTCCAAGGTGCAGGAGCTCAGAGACCCCAAGTTGCAGGAGCTCTGAGACTCCCAAGGTGCAGGAGCTCAGAGACTTCAAGGTGCCGGACCTCAGAGAATACAAGGTGCAAGACCTCAGAGACTCCAAGGTGCAGGAGCTCAGAGACTCCAAGGGGCAGGACCTCAGAGGCTCCAAGGTGCAGGAGCTCAAAGGCTCCAAGGTGCAGGAGCTCAGAGACTCCAAGGTGCAAGAGCTCAGAGAATCCAAGGGGCAGGACCTCAGAGACTCCAAGGAACAGGAATGTATAGACTCCAAGGTGCAGTAACATATAGACTCAAAGGTGCAGGAACTTATAGTCTCCAAGGTGCAGGACTACAAAGGCTCCAAGGTGCAGGAGCTCAGAGACTCCAAGGTGCAGGAGCTCAGAGTATCCAAGGTGCAGAACCTCAGAGACTCTGAGGTGCAGGAGCTCAGAGATTTCAAGTGGTAGGTGCTCTGAGACTCCAAGGTGCAGGAGCTCAGAGAATCCAAGAGGCAGGAGCTCAGAGACTCCAAGGTACGGAACCTAAGAGACTCCAAGGAACAAGAGCACAGAGACTCCGAGGTGCAGGATCTCAGAGACTCCAAGGGAAAGGAGCTCAGAGACTCCAAGGGAAAGGAGCTCAGAGACTCCAAGGGGAAGGAGCTCAGAGACTCCAAGGTGCATTAGCTCAGAGACTCCAAGGGGCAGGAGCTCAGAGACTCCAAGCTGCAGGAGCTCGGAGACTCCAAGCTGCAGGAGCTCGGAGACTCCAAGCTGCAGGAGCTCAGAGACTCCAAGATGCAGGAGCTCAGAGACTCCAAGGTACGGAACCTAAGAGACTCCAAGGAACAAGAGCACAGAGACTCCGAGATGCAGGATCTCAGAGACTCCAAGGTGCAGGAGTTCAGAGACTCCAAGGTGCAGGAGCTCAGAGACCCCAAGGTGCAGGAGCTCAGAGACTCCAAGGGGCAGGAGCTCAGAGACCCCAAGGTGCAGGAGCTCAGAGACCCCAAGGTATAGGAGCTCAGAGACCCCAAGGGGCAGGAGCTCAGAGAATCCAAGAGGCAGGAGCTCAGAGACTCCAAGGGGAAGGAGCTCGGAGACTACAAGGTGCATTAGCTCAGAGACTTTAAGGTGCAGGACCTCTGAGACTCTAAGGTGCAGGACCTCTGAGACTTTAAGGTGCAGGAGCTCAGAGAATACAAGGTGCAAGACCTCAGAGACTCCAAGGTGCCGGACCTCAGAGACTCCAAGGGGCAGGAGCTCAGAGACTCCAAGGGGCAGGAGCTCAGAGACTCCAAGGGGCAGGAGCTCAGAGACTCCAAGGGGCAGGAGCTCGGAGACTCCAAGGGGCAGGAGCTCAGAGACTCCAAGGGGCAGGAGCTCAGAGACTCCAAGGGGCAGGAGCTCAGAGACTCCAAGGGGCAGGAGCTCAGAGACTCCAAGGGGCAGGAGCTGAGCGACTCCAAGGGGCAGGAGCTCAGTGACTCCAAGGTGCAGGAACGTATAGACTCCAAGATGCAGGAACGTATAGACTCCAAGGTGCAGGAACTTATAGCCTCTGTTAGACGGACCGGGAGGGTCGGCCGAGATTACGGGGAGAGGTCTCCAGGGAGAGCCGTCTCCAACGACTGTACAGACAAGTAACTTCCCCCCCACAGACGGACACCACACAAGATTGAAGGTTAACGAGACTTTATATGCAATTCTTAGGTTACGTTGGTATGATACAAGGAGGTCTGGACTCAGGGGTCCCCTCGATTCTAGTCTTTGGTTGAGGAAAGGGGTAGCGGGACAGTCTTAGTTACCAATGAGTACAAAATAGCTCTCAATCCTCGAGCTCGGCGTTCTAGATGATCGGGCCGTGGAGGAGCCAAGCAGGTCCCGAGATGGATGAAGGAAGGACGACGGTCCGCGGCGGAGCCTGCAGGTCCCGGTGAAAGATGACGGTTACAACGGTCCGCGGCCACGCCAGCAGATCCCGACGACGATGAAGGATGAAGGTTACGACGGCTGTGGCAGCGCCAACAGGCAGGACGATGGTGCACAGGACAGAGCTATGGCAGCGCCAGTAGTCCGTCCAGGATGAGTTCCTCTTTACGTCTCTCGACTCCAAGATACAACTGCCTTCCTGCTCTGGAGCTGCCCCAGTTATAGGGCTGGTGTGCTTTGATGTCCGGACCCTCGCACTTGGAGGTCGGGAGGTCCGGGATGAGGGAGTCCAGACACCCAGCAGGGGGGTGGAGCCAGCGCCCGGGGAGGCGATGGGCGAGCGGCACTTGGCGGGGGAGAGCCATCGGCACCTCTTTCTCCCATTGACTTGCCAAGTAGCCCGCTCACCTCCTGGGTGGAGGGTGGTGCCGGAATGTCTGAGGCCGGGCTAGGCCCCGGGTTGAGGTCGATCGGGGGCCAGGCGGCCTCGTGGTGAAGTGTCCAAGATGGCGGCCCGGGCTGGGCGCGTGGGCCGGCAGTGGATCGGATCCACGAGGTTAACGTGCTCGGGGGCAGGGGTCCCTGAGGGGACGGAGGACGTGCAATGGTGGTGTGTGGTACTTGCGTGACCGGGCTCGGGCCTGGTTGAGCCGGGGGAGAGCGGCCCTTCATGTGGCCTGTCCAACATGCGTCCCCCCCAGCTGAAGGCGGGGAGAGTTACCCATCCTCTTGGGGACTCTCCTCGTCGAGGCGGAAAAACCGGGACAGGCCATCCGCGTTGGCGTGGTCTGACCCAGGCCGGTGTTCGACTGTGAAGTCCATACCTTGCAAGGAGATGGACCAGCGTAGCAACTTTGGGTTTTCCCCCCGCATATGCATCAGCCACTGCAGGGGTCGGTGGTCGGTCTGCACCCGAAAGTGGGTGCCAAAAAGGTAGGGCCGGAGCTTCTTGAGGGCCCATACCACAGCGAAGGCTTCCCTCTCTATGGTGCTCCAGCGTTGCTCCCGTGGTAGGAGTCTCCGGCTGATGAAGGCCACCGGTTGATCAAGGCCTTCGGTGTTCACTTGAGACAGGACCGCCCCAATGCCCTGGTCGGAGGCGTCCGTCTGGACGACGAACTCCCGGCTGTAGTCTGGGGCCTGGAGCACAGGAGCGGAACACATGGCGGCCTTCAACTGTTCGAATGCCGCTTGACACTCTGGGGTCCAGTTCACCTTCTTGGGCTGATTCTTTGACGTGAGTTCGGTGAGAGGCCCCACTATGGTACCATAGTCTTTCACGAACCTTCGGTAATAGCCCGTGAGGCCCAGGAAGGCTCGTACCTCGGTTTGGGTGATAGGGGGCTGCCAGTCCTGGATGGCGGCAATTTTCAGCTGTAGAGGGGCCACTAGGCCGCTTCCCACCTGGTGTCCGAGGTAGGTCACAGACCCTTGTCCAATTTGACACTTGCTGGCCTTGATCGTGAGGCCAGCTCGCTGAAGGGCTTGCAGCACTGCTCGGAGGTGGTGGAGGTGCTCGGTCCAATGGTGGCTGTACACAGCGATGTCGTCTAGGTAGGCGGCGCTGAACCCTTCGAGCCCCGCCAGGACCTGATTGACGAGCCGTTGGAAAGTCGCTGGGGCATTCTTCATGCCGAAGGGCATGACCGTAAAATGGTAGTGGCCATCGGGGGTGGAGAAGGCAGAACGTTCTTGTGCTCGGGGTGTGAGGCCGATCTGCCAATAACCTGCTGTCAGGTCGAAGATGCTGAGGTAGCGGGCAGCTCCCATTCGGTCGACCAGTTCATCTGCCCGGGGGTGGGATGTGCGTCCGTTCTGGTGACTTCATTCAGGCCCCGGTAGTCGACGCAGAACCGGAGTTCTGGTGTGGTTCCGGGGGCGGCTGCTTTGGGGACCAGTACGACCGGGCTGGCCCATGGACTGTCTGAGGGCTCGATGACCCCGAGCGTGAGCATCTTAGCCACTTCCGCCTGGATGCAGGCCCGTACCCGATCAGGTACGCGGTAGGCCCGGTGGCGGATAGGAGGGCTGTCTCCGGTGTCCACATCGTGCACACACCAGGAAGTGACACCTGGGGTGAGGGAGAACAGACTGGCGAACCGTGACAGGAGGGCTTGGCACTCTTGGCGTTGTTCTCTGGTGAGGGTCTCCGAGAGTCGGACCCCATCCACGGAGCCGTCTTGCTCCTGGGTCCGCAGGAGGTCAGGGAGAGGCTCGGAGTCGTCTTCAACCCCATTGTCTGTGGCCATCAGTAGGCTGAGTTCTGTTCGTGCAAAGTGGGGTTTCAGTCTGTTGGTGTGGAGGACTCGGAGTGGGTTCCGGGAGGACTCCATATCGATCAGATAGGTGGCAGGACCCTTGCGCTCGATTACCTTGAAGGGTCCCGTCCATTTGTCTTGGAGAGCGCATGGCTCCGTGGGGGACATTACCCATACCTGTTGCCCCGGCTCGAATTCAATGGATGAGGCGTTCTGGTCATACCATTTTTTCATGTCCTCTTGACTGGCCTCTAGGTTGGCTTTTGCTAGGTCTCTGAACCGCCGGGACTGGTTGCGGAGGGTGAGGAGGTACCGGAAGACATCTGGAGGGCTCTTGGCCGGAGGCATCTCCCAGCCTTCTTTGATCAGGCTGAGCGGCCCCCGCACTGGGTGCCCATATAGCAGTTCGAATGGGCTGAAGCCTAGGGATTTCTGTGGGACCTCTCGGTAGGCGAAGAGGAGGCACGGCAGCAGCACATCCCACTGGCGACGGAGGGGCTCTTCCAATCCCCCGATCATCCCTTTTAGCGTGCGGTTGAACCGCTCAACAAGTCCGTTCCCTTGGGGGTGATAGGGGGTCGTGAATCGGTAGGTGACCCCACACTGTTGCCAGAGGGATTTCATGTATTTAGAGATAAAGTTCGTGCCTCTGTCGCTGACGACTTCTCGGGGGAACCCCACACGGGAGAAGATCCCCATCAGGGCCCAGCCGACCACTGGGGCTGTCACGGTCCGGAGAGGAACAGCCTCAGGGTAGCGGGTGGCGTGGTCCACTAGCACCAGAATGAAGCGATGGCCTTGTTTTGTACGCGGGTCCAGGGGTCCCACAATGTCTATTCCGACCCTCTCAAATGGGGTCGTGACTACTGGAAAAGGTTGCAAGGGGGCCTTTAGTTTGCGGCCGCTCTTCCCACTGGCTTGGCACGTGGGGCAAGATCGGCAATGCTGGTGCACATCGTTTCTCATTTTGGGCCAGAAGAAGTGGGTCACTAGGCGACTGTAGGTTTTATCTTGTCCCAGGTGCCCTGCCAGGGGGACATCGTGGGCCAGGTTTAGCAGGAAGTCTCTAAAGCGGAGGGGCACTACTAGTACTCGGTTGGCCCCCAGCTCGGCGATTCGTTGCTCGCTGTACAACAGATCATTGTCCCAGTAGACCCAATGAGTTCCGGAGGTATCCCCTGCGCTTTGGGCGAGCGCTTGTTGGCGGAGTCCCTCGAGGGAGGGACAGGTCTTCTGTTCCTGGCGAAATTGTTCTTGTGTGGGTCCCCCCTCTTGGGCCCACTGGTCAAGGTTAGCGAGGTCGGAAGGTTGAGCAGGTTCGAGGGGGGTGTCATGGTCGGGGGTCTCGGCTGGGGCGACCGGAGGCGGTGGCGCCGGCCATTCTGGTTCTTCCGGGTGATGGTTGGCACGGGCGGCCATGGACCGGGTGGTGACGCACGCCCAGTCCGGGACGCCCAACATCCCCAAGTGTTCTTTTCGCTCCACGGCTGCCCACGGGGAGCTCTCCAGGTCATTTCCGAGGAGGCAGTCCACGGGGGCGTCGTCTCGGACCGTCACCTTCAACATGCCGGAGACCCCTCCCCACTCAAAGGGGACGCAGGCCATCCGACACAGACTTTCCGAGTTGTCGGCTGATCGCACAGGGCAGAGAATGTTCGGTAGATATTGTTCTGGGGTCACCAGGTGACAGCGGACGGCTGTCACACTGGCCCCGGTGTCCCGAAGGGCTTCGGCCCGTTGCCCATTGATGCTCACCCATTGGCTGTACTTCTGGGTGTTAGCGGGTAGGGGGACCCGCGGGACCATGTCTCTTCCCCCTAAGCACGCGAGAGTCATGGCGGCTGGCTCCCACTCTTGATACTCTTGCTCGTCTGGTTCTTGTTCCTCGGAGATCTGTTCTTCCCCTAGTGCCGCGGCGGCCACATGGCTGGGTTTTGGACTCTGATACTGCGGGCAGCTTGGGTCGTTTGCATAGTGGCCGACTCGTTGGCATCGGTGACACGTGACATTGGCTCTGTACCCCAGTCGCGCCGGGGTGCTGCCCCGGTTGGCCGGGGGGGTGGTGCTGGTAACGGGGGCGGCCGGAGTGTTGTCTCTTCCTCGTCCTTGGCCCCCTCCTCCTCCTCTGGGTCGGTGGTGACCATTGTTGTTCCTGTTCTGCTCGTAGGACCCATTCCGGCCCACTCTGGTGATCTCCCACCGGTCAGCTTCGGCTGCGAGCTGCCGGGGATCGGTTAACTTGCTGTCCAGGAGGTGTTGGCGTAGTTCAATGAAGCAATTGTTGGACAGATGCTCCCATACCATCAGATTGAACAGCTGCTCGTAGGTCGTGACGTTGTTCCCTCTGATCCAGCCTTCGAAAGCTCGGCTAAAGTACGTTACATAGTCCACCCAAGTTGTACCCGGGATGCGTGTGCAGTCTCGGAACCTCTGACGGTACATCTCGGGCGTGAGGCCATAGCGGGTGAGGAGGGCCGCTTTCATATGGTCGTAGGAGGTCATCTGGTGGTCTGGGAGCTGTAACAGGGTATCGCGGCCCTCATTGAGGAATCTGCCCCATAGGCCGGCTCCCCAATCGTTTCTATCGATCCGGTGCGCAGTCATAGCGATTTCATAGGCTTTAAACCATTGCTGGATGTCGTCCTCTCGAAAATATTCTCGGACAACATCCTTGGGGATGTGTACTTTTTTCTCCGTGGTCCCTGGGGTGTGTGGTCTCTCGGGCACCCCTAACTCTTTATTCTGCTTGCGCAGGTTGATCTCGGCTAGGTTCCGTTCGTGCTCGTACGCTAGTTTCTTTTCCTCGAGCTCCCTTTGTCTCTGTTTCTCCTCTCTTTCTTCTCGGAGACGTAGGTGCTCTAAGTTTATTTTTTGTTCGGCCAACTTGAGTTCTACGTCCATCTTGAGTCGGGCCATTTCTAGCTCGTGTAGTCGGGTTTTTTCTCTTTCTTGGATCTCGTCTTGCGAGAGACCGGTTCTTTGCCCTTCAGGGGCCGTGTTGGTTTTTTTCGCGGTGCTTTGCTCAGGGGCTTCGGCATCCCCGGTCTCTGCCCAAGATTCTAGGGCATGCTTAAAATCGTCCTTGGTGCTTAGTCCGGTGGTAGCGATACCTAGTTCGATGCAGAACTGCTTTAGTTCACGATGGCTGTACTCCTCTAGTTTTTCCATTTGGAACTTCTCAGTTGATCCGCTCTCTTTAGTTGTCATTGTGGTTCGTTGTGGGGTGAGCTACTCTCTGTACGTTATGCGGTGATTCGGATCGCGCCGCTGGCCACCAATGTTAGACGGACCGGGAGGGTCGGCCGAGATTACGGGGAGAGGTCTCCAGGGAGAGCCGTCTCCAACGACTGTACAGACAAGTAACTTCCCCCCCACAGACGGACACCACACAAGATTGAAGGTTAACGAGACTTTATATGCAATTCTTAGGTTACGTTGGTATGATACAAGGAGGTCTGGACTCAGGGGTCCCCTCGATTCTAGTCTTTGGTTGAGGAAAGGGGTAGCGGGACAGTCTTAGTTACCAATGAGTACAAAATAGCTCTCAATCCTCGAGCTCGGCGTTCTAGATGATCGGGCCGTGGAGGAGCCAAGCAGGTCCCGAGATGGATGAAGGAAGGACGACGGTCCGCGGCGGAGCCTGCAGGTCCCGGTGAAAGATGACGGTTACAACGGTCCGCGGCCACGCCAGCAGATCCCGACGACGATGAAGGATGAAGGTTACGACGGCTGTGGCAGCGCCAACAGGCAGGACGATGGTGCACAGGACAGAGCTATGGCAGCGCCAGTAGTCCGTCCAGGATGAGTTCCTCTTTACGTCTCTCGACTCCAAGATACAACTGCCTTCCTGCTCTGGAGCTGCCCCAGTTATAGGGCTGGTGTGCTTTGATGTCCGGACCCTCGCACTTGGAGGTCGGGAGGTCCGGGATGAGGGAGTCCAGACACCCAGCAGGGGGGTGGAGCCAGCGCCCGGGGAGGCGATGGGCGAGCGGCACTTGGCGGGGGAGAGCCATCGGCACCTCTTTCTCCCATTGACTTGCCAAGTAGCCCGCTCACCTCCTGGGTGGAGGGTGGTGCCGGAATGTCTGAGGCCGGGCTAGGCCCCGGGTTGAGGTCGATCGGGGGCCAGGCGGCCTCGTGGTGAAGTGTCCAAGATGGCGGCCCGGGCTGGGCGCGTGGGCCGGCAGTGGATCGGATCCACGAGGTTAACGTGCTCGGGGGCAGGGGTCCCTGAGGGGACGGAGGACGTGCAATGGTGGTGTGTGGTACTTGCGTGACCGGGCTCGGGCCTGGTTGAGCCGGGGGAGAGCGGCCCTTCATGTGGCCTGTCCAACAGCCTCCAAGGTGCATTACCATAAGTCTCCAAGGTGCAGGAGCTCAGAGACTCCAAGGTGCAGGAGCTCAGAGTCTCCAAGGTGTAGGAGCTCAGTCTCCAAAGTGCAGGACCTCCGAGACTCTAAGGTGCAGGAGCTCATAGACTCCAAGTGGCAGGTGCTCATAGACTCCAAGGTGCAGGAGCTCAGAGACTCCAAGAGGCAGGAAACGCAGAGACTCCAAGGTGCATGAGCTCAGAGACTCCAAGGTGCATGAGCTCAGAGACTCCAAGGGGCAGGAGTTCAGAGACTCCAAGGTGCATGAACTTATAGACTCCAAGGTGCAGGAACTTATAGACTCCAAGGTGCAGGAACTTAGTTTCCAAGGTGCAGGACCACAAACGCTCCAAGGTGCAGGAACTCATAGACTCCACAATATAGGAGCTTATTGACTCCAAGGTGCAAGAGCTCTGAGTCTCTAAGTTACAGGACCTCAGAGTCCTCATGATGCTGCACCTGAAAATACTCAAGGCGCAGCTCCTTAGAGTCCACAAGGTGCAGGAGCTCAGAGACTCCAGGGTGCAGGAGCTCAGGTCCTCCAAGCGGCAGGACCTCCAAGACTCCAAGGTGCAGCACCTCCGAGTCTCCACTGTGCTGGACCTCCGAGTCTCCACTGTGCTGGACCTCCGAGTCCCCACTGTGTTGGACCTCCGAGTCCGCACTGTGCTGGACCTCCGAGTCCCCATTGTGCTGGACCTCCGAGTCCCCACTGTGCTGGACCTCCGAGTCCCCACTGTGCTGGACCTCAGAGACTCCCAAGGTGCAGGAGCTCGGAGACTCCCAAGGTGCAGGAGCTCGGAGACTCCCAAGGTGCAGGAGCTCAGAGACTCCAAGGTGCAGGAGCTCGGATACTCCAAGGGGCAGGAGCGCAAACACTCCAAGGTGCAGGAAGGTATAGTCTCCAAGGTGCAGGAACGTATAGACTCCAAGATGCAGGAACGTATAGACTCCAAGGTGCAGGAACTTATAGCCTCCAAGGTGCATTACCATAAGTCTCCAAGGTGCAGGAACTTATAGTCTCCAAGGTGCATTATCACAAAGACTCCAGGGTGCAGGAGCTCAGAGGCTCCAAGGTGCACGAGCTCATAGACTCCAAGAGGCAGGACATCAGATGCTCCAAGGTGCACGAACTCAGAGACTCCAAGGGGAAGGAGCTCAGAGACTCCAAGGTGCAGGAACTCAGAGACTCCAAGGTGCATGAGCTCAGAGACTCCAATGTGCATGAGCTCAGAGACTCCAAGTTGCAGGAGCTCAGAAACTCCAAGGGGCAGGAGCTCAGAGACTCCAAGGGGCAGGAACTTAAAGACTCCAAGGTGCAGGAACTTAGTTTCCAAGGTGCATGACCACAAATGCTCCAAGGTGCAGGAACTCATAGACTCCACAATATAGGAGCTTATTGACTCCAAGGTGCAAGAGCTCTGAGTCTCTAAGTTACAGGACCTCAGAATCCTCATGATGCTGCACCTGAAAATACTCAAGGTGCAGCTCCTCAGAGTCCACAAGGTGCAGGAGCTCAGAGACGCCAGGGTACAGGAGCTCAGGTCCTCCAAGCGGCAGGACCTCCAAGACTACAAGGTGCAGCACCTCAGAGTCCCCACTGTGCTGGACCTTCGAGTCCCCACTGTGCTGGACCTTCGAGTCCCCACTGTGCTGGACCTTCGAGTCCCCACTGTGCTGGACCTTCGAGTCCCCACTGTGCTGGACCTCCGAGTCCCCACTGTGCTGGACCTCCGAGTCCCCACTGTGCTGGACCTCCGAGTCCCCACTGTGCTGGACCTCCGAGTCCCCACTGTGCTGGACCTCCGAGTCCCCACTGTGCTGGACCTCCGAGTCCCCCAAGGTGCAGGAGCTCGGAGACTCCCAAGGTGCAGGAGCTCGGAGACTCCCAAGGTGCAGGAGCTCGGATACTCCAAGGGGCAGGAGCGCAAAGACTCCAAGGTGCAGGAGCTCGGATACTCCAAGGGGCAGGAGCGCAAAGACTCCAAGGTGCAGGAACTTATAGTCTCCAAGGTGCATTACCACAAAGACTCCAGGGTGCAGGAGCTCAGAGGCTCCAAGGTGCATTACCACAAAGACTCCAGGGTGCAGGAGCTCAGAGGCTCCAAGGTGCACGAGCTCAGAGTCTCCAAAGTGCAGGACCTCCGAGATTCCAAGGTGCAGGAGCACAGAGGCTCCAAGGTGCAGGACCTCCAAGACTCTTAAGGTGTAGGAGCTCAGAGACTCCAAGTTGCAGGACACCAGAGACTCCAAGGTGCAGGATCTCCATTACTCCAAGAGGCAGGAGCTCAGAGACTCCAAGAGGCAGGAGCTCAGAGACTCCAAGGGGAGGGACCTCATAGAGTCCAAGGTGCATGAGCTCAGAGGCTCCAAGGTGCATGAGCTCAGAGACTCCAAGAAGAAGGAGCTAAGAGACTCCAAGTTTATTTGCTCAGAGACTGCAATGTGCAGGAGCTCAGAGACTCTAAGGTGCAGGAGCTCAGAGACTCTAAGGTGCAGGAGCTCAGAGACTCCAAAGTGCAGGAGCTCAGAGACTCCAAAGTGCAGGAGCTCGGAGACTCCAAGGGGCAGGACCTCAGAGGCTCCAAGGTGCAGGAGCTCAGAGACACCAAGGAACAGGAACGTATAGACTCCAAGGTGCAGGAACATATAGACTCAAAGGTGCAGGAACTCATAGTCTCCAAGGTGCAGGACTACAAAGGCTCCAAGGTGCAGGAGCTCAGAGTATCCAAGGTGCAGAACCTCAGAGACTCTAAGGTGCAGGAGCTCAGAGATTTCAAGTGGCAGGTGCTCTGAGACTCCAAGTTTAAGGAGCTCAGAGACTCCAAGGGGCAGGACCTCAGAGGCTCCAAGGTGCATGAGCTCAGAGACTCCAAGAAGAAGGAGCTAAGAGACTCCAAGTTTATTTGCTCAGAGACTGCAATGTGCAGGAGCTCAGAGACTCTAAGGTGCAGGAGCTCAGAGACTCTAAGGTGCAGGAGCTCAGAGACTCCAAAGTGCAGGAGCTCAGAGACTCCAAAGTGCAGGAGCTCGGAGACTCCAAGGGGCAGGACCTCAGAGGCTCCAAGGTGCAGGAGCTCAGAGACACCAAGGAACAGGAACGTATAGACTCCAAGGTGCAGGAACATATAGACTCAAAGGTGCAGGAACTCATAGTCTCCAAGGTGCAGGACTACAAAGGCTCCAAGGTGCAGGAGCTCAGAGTATCCAAGGTACGGAACCTAAGAGACTCCAAGGTGCAGGACCTCAGAGAATACAAGGTGCAAGAGCTCAGAGACTCTGAGGGGCAGGAGCTCAGATACTCCAAGGTGCAGGACCTCAGAGGTTTCAAGGGGCAGGACCTCAGAGGCTCCAAGGTGCAGGAGCTCAGAGAATCCAAGAGGCAGGAGCTCAAAGACTCCAAGGGGAAGGAGCTCAGAGACTCCAAGGGGAAGGAGCTCAGAGACTACAAGGTGCATTAGGTCAGAGACTCCAAGGTGCAGGAGCTCAGAGACTCCAAGGGGCAGGAGCTCAGAGACTCCAAGCTTCAGGAGCTCAGAGACTCCAAGATGCAGGAGCTCAGAGACTCCAAGATGCAGGAGCTCAGAGACTCCAAGGTGCAGGAACTCAGAGACTCCATGGTGCAGGAGCTTAGAGACTCCAAGGGGCAGGAGCTCAGAAACTCCAAGGTGCAGGAACGTATAGACTCCAAGGTGCAGGAACATATAGACTCCAAGGTGCAGGAACGTATAGACTCCAAGGTGCAGGAACTTATAGTCTCCAAGGTGCATTACCACTAAGGCTCCAAGGTGCAGGTGCTCAGAGACTCCAAGGTGCAGGTGTTCAGAGACTCCAAGGTGCAGGAGCTCAGAGACTCCAAGTGGCAGGTGTTCTGAGAGTCAAAGGTTAAGGAGCTCAGAGACTCCAAGGTACAGAACCTAAGAGACTCCAAGGTGCAGGACCTTAGAGAATACAAGGGGCAGTACCTCAGAGGTTTCAAGGGGCAGGACCTCAGAGGCTCCAAGGTGCAGGAGCTCAGCGACTCTGTTGGAGGGGGAGGTCTCTGGGGGCAAGGGGTAAGTACTCCTTGCCACCCTGGGACACCTCTCCTCCTGGAACGTTACCGAGCTCTAGAGTCAGGCCTCCCTGAGAGGAGGGTTACACATTTATGGTCATGTACATAGAGATACCAGCACACACAAAGGGACACCACACCAATAGGTTGTAACCAAACACATTCTTTATATATGACTCTACCTCAGGTCAGGGGGTATGTACACTTGGGTTAAAGGGTTTAGGGTTGTTTCTTGAATGGCCTAGCTGTCTGGCTTGGATAGGGGGGACGCCTTGAGCCGAGCCACCTCTGGATATTCAGTCTCTAGTCCTGTTGGTTTGGTAGGGTTTTGGGATTTGACCATCCGGGTCCCGGTGGTGGTGGACCTCGTACCCGGCGCACGGCTCTCAATCCTCGAGCCGTGGGGTACAGAGGGCCACAATGTCGGGGTATCCGGCGTACGACTCGCAATCCTGGAGTCGCGTGTTACTGATGGGGTTCAGAGCGGCCGACGTGAGAACAACACGCCTCTTTGAGCGCTGATGGGTCTGGGCGTACTTCAGGGTCGGTGGGGGCACGGCGCAGTTCGTTAGTTTGAGGCCCCTAGTTTTTCGTCGCACGCTCCAGTTTGGGGCGACCTCTTCCTGGGGCATGGCGTGCCTGTGAGCGCGGTGGATCTCGGAGTGCTCCGCCGTACGGGGCGTACTCCTTTGGCTTCTTCGTCCCAGGCGTACGCAGTTGGCTGTGCAGTCCGGGGCGTACTCTCTGGGGTTAATAGTCCAGCCCGTACTCGGCAGATCTCACAGTACGGGGCGGACTCCTTTGGCTTGGCAGTACGAGGCGTACCCTGCTGGCTCAATTGGGCACATGTACTCTGCGGGACGTAGTCCTTTGCCCTCGCAGTACGAGGTGTACCTGGCTGACTTGATGGTACGGCGCGTACCCTGCTGGACGTACTCCATTGACTCCGCAGTACGCGGTGTACCCTGCTGGCTCAATGGGGCACACGTACTCTGCGGGACGTACTCCTTTGCTCCCGCAGTACGAGGCGGACCCTGCTGCTTCAAAAGTACAGTTCGGTGGGACTCGAGCCGCGACCACGTCAGCTTAGCTCCGGGAGTCCGAGTCGGCCCGTTGATTTCCTCTTCTCTCGGGATGAGCCGCGACCAGGTCTGCTGGGCTCTGGGGGACGGGACACCGATGTCGTGTCTTCCCTCCGGGTCTGCAGGGCTCTCGTCGTCCCGTCTTCTACGGGGGTGACACACACCTTTCTCTTCAGGTTCCACGATTCAACTGCTCTCTCGCTTCTCCGGCTGCCGTTATCTCTTCTTCCTCACCTCTTCTCCTGTTTCCGCCCCCTTCCAGATGGCTCCTTGGGGTCCGGGGCCAGGGTGCTGGACCTCTCACCATATGGCAGTTCCCCTTTGAAGTCCGGAGGTGGGAGGGGTCCTCTGCTGCCCGGCCGGGATCGGGCCGGCCTGGCGGGAGGTGCTATCGAAAGTCCTCCGCCCCATCCTGCTGGGCCAAGGCTCGCTTCCCACAGCTGGCCAGTGGGTGATGGGGGCTCTGGTTTCCCTGTGGTTGGGGCTCTGGGGGGCAGGGCGCTGGCTGACCTTACTTCCTAGCGGTGACCCTGGGCCCTACGCTTTCTGTTCTCGGGGGTAAAGGTGGGGGCTGTACTTGGGTGGCTAACGCTATTTGGGGACATAGGACAGGATTACGCTGGTGGGAGCCCCGCTCCGGTGCATGCAGGGCCACGCCAAGGAGGTCAGGTCTAACACACGTCCCCCCAGCAGAAAGGCAGGGAGAACTACTCATCCCCTTGGGAGTTCTTCTCACTGAGCAGGAAGAACCGGGAAACACTGTCAGCATTGGCGTGGTCCGTGCCCGGGCGGTGTTCGACGGTGAAGTCCATCCCCTGGAAGGAAATGTACCACCGCAACAGCTTGTGATTTTCCCCCTGCATGAGCCACCTTAGTGGCCGGTAGTCGGTTTGGACCCGGAAGTGAGTACCGAACAGGTAGGGCCTAAGTTTCTTCAGGGCCCAAACCACCACAAAGGCCTCCCGCTCAATGGTTCTCCATCTTCGCTCTCTGGGTAGTAATCTCCTACTGAGGAAGGCAACGGGTCGGTCTTGGCCCGCTTCATCTAGTTGGGATAGCACGGCCCCTATGCCATGTTCGAAAGCGTTGATCTGAACGACAAACTCCAGAGAGTAGTCAGGGGCCTGGAGTACTGGGGCAGTGCACACGGCGGTCTTCAAGGTGTCGAACGCCGTCTGACAGGTGGGAATCCAGTGTACCTTCTTAGGCTGTCTTTTAGATGTTAATTCAGTTAGGGGCCCCACTATGCTGCCATACCCTTTGATGAATCTCCGGTAGTAACCGGTAAGGCCGAGAAAGGCCCTCACTCGGGTCTGGGTGGTTGAGGGTTCCCATGCCAAGATGGCGTCTATTTTGGGTTGGAGGGGCGCCACGTTGCCGCTCCAGACTTGGTGCCCAAGGTAGACCACTGACCCTTGCCCAATCCGGCACTTACTGGCTTTGATGGTGAGGCTGGCCCAGCGTAGGGCCAGCAGCACCTCCCAGAGGTGTTGCAAATGTTCCCCCCATTCGGTGCTGAACACTGCGATATCATCCAGGTATGCGGCACTGAACTCTTCCAGCCCCGCCAGCACCCGGTTGACCAGTCTCTGGAAAGTGGCCGGGGTGTTCTTCATCCCGAAGGGCATCACCCGGAATTGGTAGTGCCCATCGGGTGTGGAGAATGCGGACCTTTCCTTGGCTCCTTCGGTGAGGGCTAATTGCCAGTATCCTGAGGTCAGGTCGAAAGTACTGAGATAGTGGCCGCTCCTAGACTGTCAATGAGCTCGTCCGCTCGGGGAATGGGGTATGCATCTGTTCGGGTGACGGCATTGAGTCCGCGGTAATCCACGCAGAACCTTAGTTCGGGCTTGGCCCCTGGGACGGTCGCCTTTGGGACCAGCACCACGGGGCTGGCCCATGGACTGTCAGAGGACTCCACTACCCTCAGGGCAAGCATTTTGGAGACCTCCTCCTTAATGCAGGTCCGGACTCGGTCGGGGACACGGTAGGCCTTGTGCCGCACAGGGGTGCTGTCCCCAGTGTCCACGTCGTGGACACACCAATCGGTGATGCTGGGGACCAGGGAAATTAAGTCAGAACTGCCCCAACAGCTGGCGACAGTCTTCGTGCTGTTTATGGGTCAGGGAGGGGGAGAGAATCACTCCCTCCATGGAGCCATCCTGCTCAGTGGCACACAGAAGGTCGGGTAGGGGTTCAGTTTCTTCCTCCGCCCCGTCATCGGTGGCAAGGTGCATTGTCGTGTTCATATCTAGGACCCTAATTCTATATTCCCGATTTATGCCCTTGTGAGGTTATAATCAATAATATCCTGATAAAGGCATAAGAATCAGATTCATATTCAGTAATAGCCCATGCAATCCAAAGCACAGCACGGCTACTCCCATTGACTCCTAGAAAGCACAAACAAACCAAGCTTCCAGCACCCCAGGAAAACCCCCCTGCTTTTGTTTTGATTTGAACAAGAACTCCTGAAGTCCAGAAAGAACTGTTAGTTCTTAGTGATGTCTTATGTCCAACCTTACGTCAAACTCGGCACCTTCCAGGTATAAAATACCAACAGTTGCCTTAAGCAAACACACAGTGGTTTGGAGCAGAGCGGCCATCTACTTGCCCGAGAGCCCAGCTGATGCTAGTGCCCATGTAAGCCGCCCCTCCTGTTTGACGCACTGAGAGAGACACTGTCTTTTTCTCTAGCCGAGAAAATCCAGCTCCAGTGTTATCAGCCTACCCTTGCGGGTTGCTGGGATATTGAGTCCTGAGGAAAGAGATACCAGACCTCCCACATTCTGTTACCAAGGTACGGAGCTGACTAAACCCTTGAGAGAATTCTTGATGCAGATTCTTGGCAAAATGATCTTAACCAACTTAACTTAAAACTGCTACTTACTCATCCCATCCCAAGTATTAGGCTTAGGTCAGGTACACCGGACTAGGCTTAGTTAGAAGCACCAGTTGAGTACGTTAGTCAATGTATTTATGTATGTATATATTTTATCCATATTAAAGTATCATATGGCTAAGAAACCATATCAATGCTTTTACAGTATTATTTCATAATACTACTTTTACTGTACGCACTTTACTTTACTTTAAGTATTGCAATTGTGGCAATTCATTTTTCTTGCATGAGAAGGAAGACTGCTCAATAAATAACACCTTTTATTGAAAACGCCCGTCTCTCTATTTCTCTGCGTTCTGGTGAAACTAAGTATGCACTGCTGACTGAGTGAAATAGCAGTCTATTGTTTTCACACAACTCTAGAGATACACTCTTATTCTGAGGGAGCAAAGTTGTCATGTTCATGCTGTTGTCGGAAACTGAATCCCTTCTTGTCTGAGCCAGGGGAGGTTGTCCCTCCCTATTCATTCAAGAAAGTTTCCAGTGACCTCTGAGGTAGCTGGCGCAAACCTAAATCAAGTTTAACATAGTCAGCAGAGGCCTAGATGACCTCAGTTTTACGTCCACACTGCTGTTTATGTTATTCCAATGCGCAGAGCCTATTGGGAAAATAGGAACTTCACTACATGGCGCCCAACGTTTGGTAAGGCGATAATCTAACGCAAGACACTAGAGTAACTCAGTCGTGCTTTTTCACACAGAACCCTTTCCCCGTAAAAACTCCAATAGACGTCTGGAGTGGGTGAAAGGTTAATATCTGCCGGAACTTAGTAGGATGAGAATCCTATGTATTAGTTTTTGGTTTGATCAACGTTGAAGGATACAGTGTTCCAAAATATTGTGCACCTAATCTTTGTTTCCTTGAAACTCGATCTGCAACAAGAAAACTTTCAGTCAGTTAAATGACAGAAAGTGACGAAGAAAGGGAGCGAGCAAGACTAGCAGCTCGACTCTTAGAGGAAGACACAAGTCTCCATGAAACCGACCCGGATACTATACTCATTCCGGTCAATGTAAGACGAACTATAACTATAAAACTTATAGAAAATGGACTGACAGCACGAGGTGGTACAGTCATATTTGTGATGGAGGCACATGAATATCGGCAGACAGAGGTATTCTATTCATTAATACATTTTCCAGCAGCACACGCTACGACAAAAGACTTCCACTATTACAAAATAGAGGAACCTCCGGATGAATACACTCCTTTCGAGGCGATTGAAATTCCACTAAAATACCAAGAGCACCTGCTCTGGTTTAAAGGCGCCCTAAAACATAATGATCACATCACCAGGCTCGGTCCACTAGGTAGACCAGGAGCAACGTGGCCGGTTCTAGCCAGCTACACACCACATCCATACATTGATTAAATGCCAGTTCCTGAACTTTTAGCTCAGCTATAACTCTTAATTAAATTACATAGACAATTAGTCCAATATGTCATGCGGATTTCAATAGTCCAACCGACATTTAACATTCCACAGCAGACCCCTCACCAGGGGAACATAAACAAAATCACACCACAGAACATACAATCATGTCTTGGTAAAGTACCCATAAAACGGGAACAAATTCCTTTCTGGTTAGCACAGAAAATTACTCAAATAGAGGCAGTATTTCCAGATACTATTCCTACTGAGAAACAGAATTCTGACTATCTGCCTCCCGATGGGGATCACACCACATGTGGAGGACTGTGACACTTGGGGCACAGTCTTTGCTTCCATCTACACAAAAACACATGGTGTGCCGTCTATGGTGGTCATACCAGATGTATTAAGACAGATTCAAAATGAATACGGTCCAGAACCTGCTTTAACTCTGGGTAAGAAATGACTGAAAGACTTCAAGCTGGTCTCGGCTATATTATTAGCCAACATAAAAGGTGAAGCAGCATCTGTGGCGATCTGCCAGAAATTGAAGGAAACAGATATAGCAGCCCAACCATTGGACCACA
>NW_028253871.1:0-74801 GCF_964263255.1 Lissotriton vulgaris | reverse complement strand
ACATTAATAGTGATGCAAACTCACATGGTGTCCAAGGAGTTTTGCCTTGGTTACTTTTGGGTAAAATGTAGTTTTAGTACATGCAGGCAGCTGCTGTCCATGCAGGTAACTTGTAAATGTACAAATTGCTCCCCACACACTTGTTTTCTGCTTAATGATTTAAAGCACATAAATCAGGACTACTTCTGAATATGTGGGTTTATTTTAGTTTCACCCTTTGCTTTTCAATATCAAGTACAAAAGTTCAATTTATAGCATGTTTGAAAAAGACACGCAACATAAAACATTAAATGACAAATATACAAATCAGTGATTACCAACACATTAAATCCAAAACATCAAATTTAAACAAACATGAAACATATATGCACATTATTTTCATCTGACGGCAACATCAATTTTTAGAATGCCGATATCAAAAAAAGATACTTGTTTATATATTCTATACAGTCATTGAAGGACAAACAAGTCTGAGAAGAGGGCCAAATGGATACGAATAAATGAGTCCAAGTCGCAATTAATCCTAATTCGTGGCCTTCTAGATGCCGACGCGTTTCGAACCCGCTAATTAAATAAACGGGATCTCGTCAGGGCCTTGTCACTTCAGTATCTTTTGTTCTGTGCAAAAAAGGAAGAAGAGAACAACACCTTAGTTCTGTTGTTCCCACCCATTTTTAAACAACTCACTACACCTCTGCCTGTGAAGAAATCTGTACCTGTAGCGTTGTGGCCGGGTTCATACAGGTTCAACAGCCTTCTTGTGTTTGTTACTGTCTTTGGGAACCCTGTAGGGATATTTGTGACTGTTAGAAAGTTCGGGGTTGGTTGGTGATCACCCTGTTTAATTAGCGGTGCATTAAAAAATTCATACCTTCTTTTCAATGCCGCTGCTCTTTAAGAAATGTCCTCTGTTCGTTTGATTGTCTATTCTCAGGTCTTTGTCTGCTCTCTCTGGCTTGCGCTCCCTATTTATTAAAAAAGTCAGGGTTATTTTAAAGAGATGGTCTCTCTTATTTCTAAAGTATGTGTACTACAAAGGCATCTACCTTGAGGGGGCGTCCCTCGGCGAGCGTGGATTTACTCTCCTGTCGATGCGGGGAAGTTTTCCTCAATCTATTCAAAAGAAGGGGAGTTGTGTTAGTCTAATATGCGCTCGCGTATTTGGGAGCAGCATGTGAAAGTATCACTCTGAGCTTCCGCATTGAAGCCGGCGTTGAGTTGGATCAACCATATGGGGGTCAGCGTCATACATTCTCGGTGATGACGCGGTCCGGGCATTCTGGGATATGTAGTTCAGAGTGTCCGTGAGGGATGCTTTCCATTATTGTTAGTCAGACCCTCACTCATGTGGTGACTCGCGCGAAGCACTATTCCATTCTCAGGGAGATTAAAGCCTGGAGACTTCTGACAATGTATTTAACCCGCTTTGGGTGCTGTTAAATTTAAGGATTAAGTATGCCTCTTTTGTCAAGAGGACACTTTCAGTGTCAGGGGGACATTTGTTTGGGTTGATGCTATACAGTACAGTCCATTTAAATTCGGTTTCTCGATGATTGGCCTCTGTGAAATGCTGTACCATGCGTGCATTCGCTACCTTATTTTTTAAAGACCTGAGAATAGACAATCAAACGAACAGAGGACATTTCTTAAAGAGCAGCGGCATTAAAAAGAAGGTATGAATTTTTTAATGCACCGCTAATTAAACAGGGTGATCACCAACCAACCCGAACTTTCTAACAGTCACAAATATCCCTACAGGGTTCCCAAAGACAGTAACAAACACAAGAAGGCTGTTGAACCTGTATGAACCCGGCCACAACGCTACAGGTACAGATTTCTTCACAGGCAGAGGTGTAGTGAGTTGTTTAAAAATGGGTGGGAACAACAGAACTAAGGTGTTGTTCTCTTCTTCCTTTTTTGCACAGAACAAAAGATACTGAAGTGACAAGGCCCTGACGAGATCCCGTTTATTTAATTAGCGGGTTCGAAACGCGTCGGCATCTAGAAGGCCACGAATTAGGATTAATTGCGACTTGGACTCATTTATTCGTATCCATTTGGCCCTCTTCTCAGACTTGTTTGTCCTTCAATGACTGTATAGAATATATAAACAAGTATCTTTTTTTGATATCGGCATTCTAAAAATTGATGTTGCCGTCAGATGAAAATAATGTGCATATATGTTTCATGTTTGTTCAAATTTGATGTTTTGGATTTAATGTGTTGGTAATCACTGATTTGTATATTTGTCATTTAATGTTTTATGTTGCGTGTCTTTTTCAAACATGCTATAAATTGAACTTTTGTACTTGATATTGAAAAGCAAAGGGTGAAACTAAAATAAACCCACATATTCAGAAGTAGTCCTGATTTATGTGCTTTAAATCATTAAGCAGAAAACAAGTGTGTGGGGAGCAATTTGTACATTTACAATTTATCAAAGGGTCCAGCCCCCCTCACGTCCCGGGACCTAACTCCTTAAGCTTTGGCGTCCATGCAGGTAACAGCAGTGGGACGGTGGGTCTGGGTGGGGGGTATTTCGAGGGAGGATACAGAGAGAATATTAAAAAACAATTAATTTTCCCTTTGCCTCGTCTGGCGGAATCCCCCCCACCTGGCCCTACCACCCCAACTCTGTTACCTGCATGGACCACAGCTGCATGCAGGTACGTGATTTGAGGAAGACCATGTTACCTGGCTTGGACTCACAGACTTTCTGTTACATCTATAGATCAAAATATAGTCATGATTCATTTTCGTCATCTTGTCAAAGTAATGCGATCAAGTAACATTATATTGACCTCAGTTGCAATTACCTGTTAGATTTGGGGGTCTCTAGTTGGCACAGATAGGTACTTGTGACAAATAGGGACCCTTGCCTCTAGTCAGGATAAGGGGATTACACTCCTAAAATAACCCCTGCTCAACCCCTTGGTAGATTGGCACGAGCAGACAGGCTTATCTCAGAAGCAGTGTGTAAAGCATTTGTGACCACATACAGTAACCCAGCGACAACACTATACAGAAGGACACCACACAAGGTTTTATATAAAAAATAAGTATACTTTATGTAGATTTACCACAAGACCATAAACAACAAAAATACACAATTACTTAAAGATGGTAGTTTTAGCTTAGTTAAGTTCAGTTCTTAAGATGCAACACTTAGCGTCAATGTACCTTACAATGCATTGCGCTTCCACGACAAGCAATATCGCAGCGAGGGAAATGCATCAAAGTTCAGGTGCAAAGAAATAAAGACGTGAAGATCTTCCAGATGGGGCACGCTTCTCCAGGGATGTGAGAAGTTCTCAGTTCGATGCGTTGACTGCAGCGGCGACACCCTTGTTCAGAAGTGCGACGGCAACAGCTTCAGCTGTGACACTCTTCTCCCACGTTTGCGTGAAGCTTCCGCACAATGCAACAACTACAGCGGCGACATCCTTGTTCAGAAATGCGACGGCGGCACGCTACTCGGGGGTGCGAGGTACTTTCCTTGATGCGGTGCAATGCGACAGTTACAGCGGCGACAACTTTGTTCAGAAGTGCGACAGCAGCAACAGTGATGGCGACACGCTTCTTTCTTGTTGCTAGACTCTTCTCACGATGCGGTGCAGTGCGACAACTCCAGCGGCGACACCCTTGTTCAGAAGTGCAGCGGCAGGCAGCAGTGACGGCGACACGCTTCCTCTTCATTGCAAGAAGCTTCTCTCGATGCGATGCAGTGCGACAAATTCAGCGGCGACACCCTTGTTCAGAAGTGTGACAGCATCAGCAGCGACAGCGACATGCATCCTCTTTGTTGCATCACGCTTCCAGCTCCTTGCGACATGCATGCCCCAGAAGGCCCAAAACAGCAGCAGGAACTTCCAAAAGAACTCTGGGGAGCCTGGGATTGAAGTCTGTTATCCCTTAGACTTCAGAAGGAGGCACACTCTTTTCCAAGCCCTAGGAGTTCCTTCACAAGTTGAAAGCAACGTTCACAAAGTTCCTTTCTCCTCCCTTTGGCAGTAAGGCAACCACTGCAGGCCAACCCCCTAAGCAGCACTTCAGTTTAGGATTAGTTTCTCCTCAGTTTCTTCAGGTTCCTCTCCTCAGCAGAGGTTTCTTCTTGTTTTTCCAAAAGTGTTCTAATTTCTTGGGATCAGGGTCCCAATATTTATACCCCAAAATCCTTTGTTCTCTGAGGGGAGAGGGGCCTTTGCCCAGTCCAAACCAGTTCTGAAGCACTCTGTTTACCAGACTTCTCCTTTCCTTTCACAGTGCATGGCAGAAACATCAGACACCCCACAGGAGGTGGAGCCAGCCTTGTAGTAGACAAGTACAGCCCTGGAGCACTTTGTTGACAGGACTCCTTCTCTTCTTTCAGCATGCAGGGAAGAGACATCAGCCACTCCCCAGGAGGTGGAGCCTGCAATGTGGAAGGCAGGCACAGCCCTATTCAAGGTTCGGGTGCAACTCCTCCCTCCCTTCTAGATGCAGATCTCTCTATTCACCACTGGGTTGACTCACCCTGTCTCTTGGAATCCCCCAGCCCTGTCACTCACAAACTCCAGACAAGAAATACACAACCTAGCAGAGGCAGGTATGAATGGTTAGGCAAGCAAATACCTACTTTCTAAAACTGGTATTTGCAAACACAGAATGTTAAAACCAACTTCACTAAAATATGTATTTTATCATCCTGAGTTCAGGCATACTAAACTCGAATTTCTACCATGTTCTCTGAGTCAGTTAGGATTATAAAATGTAATATTTCTAACAGCCCATTCTGGCCTATGAGGAACAGGTAGCCTTGCAATAGTGAAAAAACGCAAATGGCTGTAATTCTCTATTAGAACATGCCACACATACCAGGGCATGTCCTACCTTTTACTTATTATCGACCCTGGCCTGGGGCCTACTATAGGGGGTGACTGATATGAAGAAAAGGGAAGGTTTAGGGACTGGCAAGTGGGTACACTTGCCCAGTCAGCATGACAGTACCATACTGCACAAAAGCTCTGCAATGGCAGATTTTAGACGCATTTTACAAGGCTGCTTCTGAGGGTGGCACAACTAGTGCTGCAGGCCCACCAGCAGCATTTGGATTTACACGCCCTGGGCACACTCAGTGCACTGTACTAGGGTCTGACAAGTAAACCAAATAGCCAAACATGGGATCACTAATTAATGCATTTATTTACAATGGGGAGCACTTGCACTGTGGCACTGGACAGCAGTGGCACAGTGCCCAAAGCATCTAACACCAGCAAAAATGCATGAGGCAATAGTAAAAATGGAAGGGAGACCCACGCCAATGGTGCCAGGTTTACCAATAACTAAGGGATTTAAAATAGCCATTTGTTACTATGGATACTGTGTCAGATGAACACTACTTCACCTGTGCCACAAATCTTTGCTTGCTGTCAGAAGAGGATGACCCAACTCGGATCTCAAGATCTCAGTACAATTTTCATTGTTCAGTTTTTTGGTAAAGATTAGAATAATGTGAACTTTCACAGCAAACTTTGTGATTGTCTTTCACAACTTTCCAAGCTCTGTATGCTTCTGATACTTTCTTGACAGTTGCAAAGTATCACTGTGACAAAATCTCTACCAAAGTAGCTGGTAGTGAATAATCTCAGCAAATCCTAATTTCAGTGAGAGAATTCTCTTGAACAATTTTTTGCAAGATTTTTTAGCCCTTTAGCTTTGGCTATGACATCTAAAAAGTGTGAAATTTTTAAGCCTTTCAGACCAAAGTAAATAAAGATAGAAAAATGTCAGACACACTTTTTTTCTCTTTATTTACTTTGGTTTCCCATATCTCCGTAGCCAGCTATGCATATCTTTTTTTTGTCCTCATTCTGCAATAGTATATGTAAGGAGTTATCGGGTACCCGTCTCTGTAACTTCTGAACCTTCACTGCCCCTTAGATTGGTCCTGTGTGGGGAGTTTCCCTAAGATGGTTGTTTCAGTTCGGGTCCCCTTGTTTCCATTACCATATTCAATAATTATATCTCTTCGTGGGGGGAGCTAGCCATCCTGGCTACTCAATAGGAATTTACCTGTTTTATTATTGCCATTGCATAATCATTGGACTTTGGTGCACTTTAAAATTAAATAATTATTTAGGTGTTAGTTTTTGAGTTGATCATCCCAAATTTTCCAAAAGTTGTATTTTTTGCTAGGCTTTCCCTTCCTTTTGAGTTTATTCGTTCTAAGTATCGAGTTTAACCATTCCCCATGGGTAGGTGGTGTTGGACATACCATTTTATACATATCTCTCTCCTTGCCAATAAGACCAGTACAATTAGCAAGTTTTCTTGTATTTTGGTTAATTTACCCATTCCATTTGAACTATCAACCCCAAAGATAACAAGATTTTTACTTACGTCCAGTTGTTTTCCCAATACCGTACTTAAGGTCTTACCCACTTCATTCCAGAAGATGTCAAGGTGGGGGCACTGCCGGAACATATGTAGATTATTTGCCTTCTCCAATCCACATTGAGGGCAATTCTTGATTCTGGCCCCATTGAACTTGGATAGCCTTTTTGGCGTCCAGTAAGCCCTGTGAGTGGTGAATAGGTGGTTTCTTTTTAAGGCCGCCAGTTTTATAATGGTCCATCATTTATCCATAGACACTCGCCATATGTTCTGGATATCCAGTGTCGGCATGTCCTTCCCCCAGATCGTTTGTGGGATCAAGAAATCATCCTCCCCTGCTGTTATTAGGGCCCAATACCATTGGGATATCTCTTTTTTTATGGGCGAGCCCTTTGTCATTTCTGTCTCCAGTTCCTCGTTTCCCTTTTTCTTTTCTGTGATCGATTTTGCCTAGCTACTAAGCTGATAATATTTAAATTTAGATAGGCAAGCGTTTGTAATTGTGGTCAATTGATCCCAGATGTTTAAAGTACTCCCCATCATCAGTTGGCCCCAATCTTTAATACCTGCTACTTTCAGTGGGATAGCCATGCTGTCCTTGAGGCAGCCTGGTGTTCCAGGGGATTCCCATATGGCTGCTAGGGTGCTGTAGTATGGTATGTTCAAAGTATTTCTTATTTGATAACATAGTTTTGCTGCGTCGCTAAGAATCTTTAGTTTTACCTTTTTGAAAAATTTCTGATGGCCGAATTTATATATGAAATGGTCTATTCTTCCTGTCATTATTTGTAGATATTCCAGGTATTGTTCACAACTTTTCAATAAGGGTCTGATGTTTTTGAATTGGAATGCTTTGTAATATTCGATTAGGTCAGGGCTTGCTATCCCTCCTTGCTCTTTCTTTCGCATTAATTTGCTCCAAGCTATTCTCGTTCCCATGGATGCCCAGATGAAACTTGTTAATTCCCCCTGGAGTTTCTTTAGAACTCTCTCTTAAATTCTAACGGTATAGTGTTAAAAAATAGGTAAACTTAGGCAAAATGGTCATCTTTATTATGTTTGATCTTCCCAGGAAGCTTACTGGCAGTCCTCCCCATACTTTGAGTAGTTTCCTAACTTCTGAGGCGATTCTGTTTAGATTCATCTGAGTCACTTTATTTAGATCTTTAAGCAGGTTGATTCCTAGGTATTTTATCTTGTCTTTAATATAGGGGTTACTGAATTGTGTATTCCATGACATAATCTCAGTCTTTGCCTGGTTGGTCTGGTATCCCGACACTTTTCCAAAGCTGATTAGAGTTTCTTCTATTGATCCAATCGACCCTAATAAATCGTCTGTAAACACCATCAAGTCATCTGCGTACAATGCTACTTTTTTACTCCATCCAAGGTACCTGGAGGGAGATATAGAGCTATGATTCCTGAGACTGTTTGCCAGAGGCTCAATGTGCAGATTAAAAAGTAGTGGTGATAATGGGCACCCTTGTCTTGTTTCTCTTTTGATCTTAATATGTTTGGTGAGGTTCACATTAACTAGAATCTTAGCTCTTGGTTTTTTATACAACTCCTCCACCATCCGTAGAAAGTTCTCCCCCAAATTATATTTGCTAATGACCCTACTCAGGAATGTCCAGTTTACTCTATCAAAAGCTTTGGCAGCATCATAAGTGATTATGGTTAATGGCGTTTTTTCACTGATGGCAATATCTGTTGATCCAAACAGCGCGTGTGTTAAATCTTGTAACTTTCTGGCTTTCACAAAGCCCTTTTGGTCTGTGTTGATCAGATTTGCCATTACTCTTCCTAGCCTTTTTGCCATTATTTGTGTAAATATTTTGTAGTCACAGTTGAGTAGGGAGATGGGTCGGTATGAATCGTAGTTCACCGGGCTTTTCCCTGTTTTTAATATAATGCTAATTGTTGCGTCGTTCCACAAGTCAGGAACTTTATTGTTTCCCCGATATATTGTGTTTAATAAATCCGTTATTGAGGGTATCAGTGTTTCCTTTAGATTTGTATAGAACTCATTTGGTAAGGCATCTGGACTGGCAGCTTTCCCTCTTTTTAGGCCTCTTATTGCTTCTTCTACCTCCTTGTTCCTAATTTCTGCATTCAGTTCTTCTTTTTCATCTTCCACTAATGATGGGGGGACCGCTTCGGCTAGATATTCTTCTAATTGTTCCTTAGTTGGGTTAGTATCCTCCGTGTACAGTTCTGAGAAGATGTTCGTGAATTCTTGCATTAATACATTGTCTTCTGTGCTTGGAGCTGCCTGATTCTGTTGCTGGATGCTGCATACTTTGTTTCTGGTTTGGTCAGTCTTTATTTTCCATGCCAACATTTTACCACATCCTTCTCCGTATTCGTGGTGAGATAGTTTGCTTGTCTCCCATTTCTCTCTTACTTTTTTCTCCTGTATATCTGTGAGTAGTTCTTTTTGTTTTTGCTTTTCTCTCTCTAGTTTATCCTTATCCGTTGTTATATGTTCTGCTACTATTTGTCTATTGAGTTGTTTTATAGTATTTTCTACATTCCTTATCTCTAGCTTTGAAGATTTTAGCCTGTATACTGCCATGCTTAGTAGTTTGCCTCTGATTACTTTGTAAGTATCCCACATGATTTGTTTACGAGGTTCCAGTTTTATTATTCTCAAAAAATGTATCTGTTTCTGTCCTAAGTTCTTGTATTATTTGTGGGTCTAGAAACATGGAGCGGTTGACAGTCCATCTAACTTCAGAGTTTTTTTTTGTCGTTTGTATTGTAAGCTGGACTGCTGAGTGGTCACATAGGTGGGCTGGTAAGTGTTTTATTCTTATGGTATTTTCTTGTACCCTTCTGTCCATTAAAAAATAGTCAATTCTAAATTTGTGTCCTACTTTTTTGTTGTGGAAAGTGAACGCTTGCCTTTTATCCCCTTTCTCTTTCCACATATCTACCAGTCCCAGATCTTTTATGCAGTGACCCATCCATTACCTCATTTTTGGTAGATTTGCTTGTCTCCCTGGGGGGATCTATCTACTTTTGGATCTATGATTATGTTATAGTCACCCCCTATTACTACTGGGGAGGTTGCTGATAATAATCCCATGCAATTTATATTTATAAAAATCAGACTGGTAGACTGAAGGTATTTATTTAGAATATATGACGTTACAACCCAGTGTTTACACCGCAATATCTTTACAACACAGGCACTACAACACAAGTCGTTACAACAACTGGCGCTGGAGGGTGCTGGACTTAGGAATAGTATGATTTACTTTTCCAAGTTCAGTCTACATACAGTAGGAAAGGTGTAAATCACACTATTCCTTTGGTTACGGCGCCATCCAGCGCAAGTCATTGTAATGACTTGCGTTGTAATACCCGCATTGTAAAGGTATTGCGGTGTAAACACTGTGATGTAACCGATGTTTCCCATTTATTTATATTCCAGTGGCAGGCAGTCATTGCAGGAGTAATTCTAAATGTTTTATAAACTCATGTAAATAACTAACGACACACACTAGAACTGGTGGAATTTTCAATGTGAACTAAACACTAAAGGCAGGTGTGTTGCCAGATTTGGATTGAAGCCTGACCTTGTGGAGTGGTGCACGTTTGTAGGCGTGATGAAGCATCCACACCTAAAACTTGAAGTTACTGATTACCAATGGCAATGCCAATGTACAACAAATCTCGTTCTTTGGCATTTTCACAGCCTCGCAACACCCCCGCGCATTCTCGGCCGCTTATCATGACCCTCACCCTGCCCCCTCCCTCCATGTTTTCCGAATATGTTCTTTTAGGCTGAAAATCCTATGAATATTATAATGAATTGATGGAAATGTTATCTTTGTATGTCCATAAATGTATGAGAAAGAAGCGTTGCTGCTAGGTTTGTAAAATGACCAATAGTGGTGTTCAAAGTTGCAAAGTTTAAAGACTCCCACCTTAGTGTATTTTATCTAAATCTCAGAGACTTGTATGTTAAAAAAGAAATTAGGGGCAGGACTTTGGAATAGTGGGAACTGTTCTTGCTGCCAGGAGAGGCTACTAAAGGCAATGGAGGCTTGACACTGGTTGGCAGCTGCCTCTGTTCCCAAGCTCAGATCCCTCTCCCCTCTCATGAGCAAACTTTTTTAAGCGTTACCCTACATGCAGCCTCCATCACACCACCACTCAGTCTGCCAGTGTACATGCCTAAACCACCAGCTCCTATCCTTTGCAGATATTCCCAGTCACCAATCCCCTGCATAGTTCGGCTTACCACACCTTGCTACCAGACAAGAGGGCGCAGTTTCTGATTCCAGTTCTCCCACATAAGGACATGCTAAAAAAAATATCCACCTCCTTTCCATAGGCTAAATTGTTTTCATTAGTGGCCATTTTTGCAGACAAAATACAAAATGAACTGTCCACTTATCGCTGACAGTATGCCGTGGATGAAAGTCAAATGGTTATTTATGTGGATGCTCTTGAGCATGGCTGAGTAAGAGACTTATGGCCATATGTATCATCATCACCATTTGTGATTTCTAAATAGCGAATTTTAAGGAATCGCTATTTAGAAATCGCTAAATGGTATGTATGTACAAAATCGCAATTTTTTAGCGATTTCCAATTATTCCTTATTTGCAAATTCGCAATTGCGAATTCGCAAATAAGGAATAATTTCCCATTCATTTCTATGGGCCAGGAGGCCCATAGAAATGACTGTGAAATAATTCTCAATTTGCGAATTTGCAATTTGCTAATCGCAATTTGAGAATTATTTCAAGGGTGCAGGGGTGTCTCAAGGACACCCTGCTGCACCCTGTAAATTACATGTGTGTGCATATGGCGCACATACATGCCCAATGGGCATGTAAGTGCGTCATATGCCACTCTCACAAATGCACAATTGGGCATATTTACAAGAAATCGCAACCACAAGTTGGTGGTAATTTGCGATTTCTAAACCTGAAATTGCAATTTTGAAAAGCTTCATACATAGCATTTAAGGATTCGCAAAATTGCGATTTCTTAAATGCTTAAGCAAAATAAGGAATCACAATTTTCAGCGATTCCTTATTTTGCTAATTTTTCATACATTCCAAAATCGGTAATAAGGCGTTTGCGATTCGCTAACGAATCGCAAAAGGCTTGAAACATATGGCCCATAGACCCTATCTCTGCTTCTAATGTATGTTGATTTACACTGACTGTGAGCTAATCTCACTTGGACTAATTAACTGAAGTGAGCAAGTGGAAGCAGCTCAACCTAAGTCCCTCAACCTAAGCGCTCTTGGACCAAGTGATATTTTCTTCGAATGAGGAGAAGCAGCCAGAAGCTCACTCAACTAAAGTTAAATTGTGTAGGCGTATGGAAATGTCCAATAAAGGCGTAACTAAGCATTAACTAGTGGAGAGTGAAGTGAAGCTGGTGGGAAACACCATATTGGAGCTTTGGATTTCCAAAAGAGGCTCTGGGAAGAGAACTTGCCAGTTCAGAGTTCAAGCACAATCTGATGGTCGGAACTCCTGTAACACTTACTTTTGGGATACACTTAAGTCATGCATTTCATTGTGTTGCTTCCAATGTGTTTTACCAAGAGAATCGTTTGTACAGGTGGCTTTATTAGGTAGAGGATGCAGCCTCACGCAGGACAAGTAAATCTCCGGTCGGAGCTTGTATGTGGGTCGGGATTGGGAAAAAATCTCCCCCAAAGTGTGAGTGTCAGATTGCGTTTCACCTGAAAACAAGGTACCACTATTGTTTAATTTTAGGTCTTGGATCAGGGGAAAGCTAAATCTATAAACTGAACATAGTACCCCACATTACCTGTATTTCTTCCACTATCGGTCCAAGTACCTAGTGGTCGACCTAAAAAAAAACTACAAATTAGTTGGCAAATTTAAATATTATTTATTTTGTATTTGTTTATTTAAAAATAAATAATATGAAAATGTGTCAACTTGTTTGCATTTGTTTTATGTCAGACAACTAGGTACTTTGAGTGATATTAGAAGAAATACAGGTCATGGGGGTTACTATATTCAGTTGTCAGGTTGCATGCACTATTCCTCAGTGTTTTTGCTTCCCAAGAGTGGAGGCACAGGAAAGGGTGTTATCTGTCATGGAAGATCCAGTTACTCCTCAACCTTGCTGACTTCAGTATTCACAAGAGACCAGGGTTCATAGAATGATCAGATGTCTAACGTGCACATCCAACTAGGGTGAGGCAGCCTCAGAGGACAAGAACAGGCCAGAATTAGAGCCTCCATCAGCCTTGATCATCACTGGATAGGCAAAAGTCACAAGAGGATATCAGTCCAAGCAAATTGAATGCACCAATTGGGTGGTAGAGGTTAGCAATGTAGAGCTGTCACAGAAAAAAGTAGGGCATAAGTCAAAATTATTGTCTTTAGTAAAAAGGGCAGTGCACTGGTTGGTGTGGCTGAACTGTGATTAGATAGCAAAGGGGGTAACATTGTTTTTCAGTTTATTTTATTCAGGGAAAACCTTTTATCTTTGGGTTGCTGTTTAGTTGTCAGTCTTTTATTGTAGTGATGACTCAGAGACAAATGTGTACCGGAGACACACGTTTATTTGACTGCCAACTCCACGGCTCCCTGGGGAATAATTGCTCAAACAGCAATTGTACAATTGATCATAAACATTCCATCGTAGAACACCCTATGTCACCATACATGACACAGAGCTGCACATGACCATAGAGTACATCATACTACAACATCTAATTTCTTCAAAATAATAACCAATGTGTTATCATACAAATTTCTAAATATATAATGCTAACAGACAAATGATTAGATAATAAAATTACCTATTTGACAACTTAACAATATGACAACTATATATAGCAGACCAAAGACAACTGAAATCACAAAATGACACAAAAGAAAGCATAATAGAAAAACACTATAATATATACAAAATGAAAACAAAAATATTTTACTTGAAAGAAATACAGGTTTACAGCAAGAAGAAACTATCCTCCAAAACATAGGAAATCACCTTCCTACAGGGGGAAAACACTACCATCCAAATCTTTTCGATGGATTCACTCTTCTGCTACTTTTCCATGGTTCATTCAGATGAGCTTCATCTTTGTCACTGGTCATTTATCTTGAAAGATATTTGATTTGGCAACTTGAACACTATAGCTGGATTCCACCAATTCTTATTTACTCCCATAGTATTGCGGGACACAGCATCCACACTTAACAGTGAGCCAGATTTAGACAACCCCCTCGAGACCTTGCAGGGATACTTGATTCTAACCCAATCACCCACTTGAACGTTGGGCCCTTTCTTTTTAATTCTAGCTACCCTTCCTTTACTCTTTTACCATCCACCATTACCTTAGATTCAATTTTAGGTTCAATGTTGTCTACAGGTAAACCACACAGGCCCCACTTCCTCATCTAAGCAGGACATATTTCAAATGTTGCTATCCTCCCCCTCAAAATCACACATGGACTCTTTCCAGACAAACGATTAGGTGTAGTGCAATGCACCCACAACATACTCTGTATCACCTTTATGCCATCTATCCTGTTGCTACCTGCCCTCTATATACACTCTACCAATATGTGGTTCATGCACTCAATAAATCCATTGACCTGGGGCTGATAAATAGCTATTCTATGATGCAGAATTCTAGAGTGTTACAAAAATTCCCTCATCTTTTTTTTACATGAACTGAACTCCATTATCTGAAAGAATATCTTTAGGGAATCCCTCTGTCGTAAAAAAGTTTTGGCAAACCTTTATGACACCTTCCGTGTTAGGATCTGTCATGAACTGTACTTCCCACCACTTACTAGAATAATCTGCAACAATCACAGCATATTTATATTTGTTAGGTAAGATGTGAAACAGCCCAATAAAATCCACAGCGAGTTTCATCAAGGGTCTTCTGGCAATTTCATCACTTGAAAAGGAGGAGTGAAAGTTCTAACCACTTTGTCACTGGAGCAACATAATACACACTCCTTAACTACTTCAAATAACTGAATGTCCATTGATGGCCACCAAAAGATTTTACAAATCCTCCTTTTAGTGTTAGTTTGACCAAGGTGGCACTCATGCCCTAATTCAGTTATGTGAACCCTCAACTTCTCTTGTGGAAAGACCTCGTCGCCCTGTATAATCACGTTTTTCTCTTCCAAGGTTAATTTATCTGCAATCCTGGCATTTGATGTATTAATCCTGGTAAGTTCTTTTCTTTGTGCCATCCATGCATTAGGTACTCATCTACAGTATAGAGCACTTTATCTGATCTCAATTCATCACACAACTTGTTTTTAGAGAACCCCCTCCACTGGTAGATGCATCTATAGCTGTGACACAGCATTCTATATCAACACCAGGCATGGCAGTTTCCCATGCCCCTAAAGGCAATGGTGACCCGCACAAAAATCTGCCTTAATGTTTTTCCTCCTGGTGTATATTCAGTTCTAAAGTTGTATTGGAGTAGTTTGGAACTTGGTCTGGTGATTCTAGCAGTGTGATCTTTAACTATATAACCACTAAGAATGTAAATGAGTGGCTTGTGATCTGTTAATATAATTTGAATGACCTGCCCTACAAAAAACTTTTAAACCTTTCAGCTGCCCAACTGCAGGCCAACAAATCTTGTTCGGTTACCGAGACGTTTTTCTTACTCAGAGCCCGAGAGGCAAAACATACAGTACATTCTTTGCCTTGTTTAATTTGGGTAATCATATCACCCAAACCACACAAACTGATATTGACTGAAACAATAAATTCCTTGGAGGGATTATATGGCAATAAAATCTTCCTGGTGCAAAGTCACCTTTAACTTACTCAAATTCTTTCTCACACTCATCATCCCAGGATAAAGATCTTCCTAACAACCCTCTCCTGAGTTCAGTTTTGGCAACACAATTCTGTATGAATTTAGAATAAAACTCACATACTTCAAGGAAAGAGAATGCTTGACCATTGCTGGTAGGACTTGGTGCTTTAACAAGAACATCAGTCAAGCCAAGACGTGGCTCAACTCCATCCTGTGATAGGTAATCCAATGGAACCTTCTCCAAACACACACTCTCTTTTGTTTGCAACAATGCCCATGTCCCGTTATCTATTCAACATAACTTTTGTATTTCTGTCATGCTGTTCTCTAGGTATGCCAGACACCAAAATGTCATCTTGAAAAAACTAGGGTTTTTCCAATCATGTCCAAAACTTTTCCCATGATAAGCTGAAACACAGCAGCCCTTGAGGCCTATCCAAATGGCATTCACTTAAACTGGAAAGTGCCTACATGGGGATGAAAAAGCAGTCAGATTCCTTGAACTAGTATCGTACTCCACCTGCTGGTATTCTGAGGCTAGGTAGATTTTTTAAATATAGCGGCCCCTGAAAATTATGATATTATGTCTTTAATTCTTTGTAGGGGGTGAGAATCTACCCATATCTCTTTATTTAGACTGCATGAGTCTACCCATACTCTTAAACTTCCATTCTTCTTCCATTCTACTACCAGTGGTGAAAGCCATAAAGATGACTCGATAGGCTCAATCACCTCTGACCCTCTGGGCCGGTCACCCCACGCACCGCGCACACTCCCCGTGATTGAGCCCAGGCTGCCCCCGATCCCGCCGAGTGCCGCCGCTGCCCGCAGCTGTGCTCCTGGTTTGCTGTTGTTGTCGTGGTAGATCCTCTGTTGCGCTGCGTGTATTCCGTGTTGTTTTTTAATTGTTGCGCTGCGTTGTATTCCGTGTATTCCGTGTATTTATTTAATTTTCTCTACTGTCCTCTTGTTGTGCCCAGCCCCTGCCCTCTGTCTATTTAGTTTTGTTGTTCCTCTGTTGTTGTGCCCAGCCCCTGCCACGTTTCCCGCCACCTCCCCGCTCCCCGCCGCTGCCCCCCTGTGGCCCCGCCCCTTCCCTCTGTCTCCCTTCCCATTCGCCGCCCCACTCCCGCCTCCCAGCTGCTCCTCCCTCGCTCCGCCCCCCCACTCCCCACTTATGGCAGACTCGCAACGTTGACGTGCAGCGGGCGCGCCCTAAGCGCGCCAAAGGCGCGCCAAAGGCAAGCCCGTCTGCGCCCGTCCACGCCTGGCCCGCGCCCAGCGCCTGGACCCCTGGTCCCCGCAGACACCAGCCCACCCGCCGGACTTACGACCCCGTCGAACTCAAAGCACTCAACACCGGTCGGACCCCCGGCTGCTACCGAGCCACCCCGAGACGCACCCACGAACCCTTCAGCTGCCATTCCTGCGACTTCTCCTGCATCCGGACCTTCACTGCACCCGCACCCGCCAAGCCGAGCACCTGCAGCAACCACCTGAAGTGCATCCTGCTCAACACCCGCTCCGTCCACAGACATGCCTTGGAGCTCTGGAACCTGCTCGACACAACATCACCAGATGTCGCCTTCCTCACGGAAACCTGGATGAGCCCCTCCTCAGCGCCCGACATCGCCATCGCCGTCCCGGACGCATACAAGATCACCCGGAGGGACCGCGTCAATCAGACTGGAGGAGGCATCGCCATCATCCACAAAAACACCATCCGCATCACGACCAACACCGACGACACCCTCACAGCCGCCAAACACCTGCACTTCCAGATCCACATCGACCCCAAGACCACCCTCAGCGGCACCCTCATCTACAGACCCCCGGGACCACGCACACAATTCAGCGAAGACATTGCCGACTTCATCAGCCCGCACGCTCTCCCCTCCACTGACTACATCCTCCTCGGGGACCTCAACTTTCACCTGAAGAACAACAACGACCGCAACACCACCACCCTGCTGGACAACCTCGCCAGACTCAAGCAGCTGGTGACCACCCCCACCCACTACGCCGGCCACACGCTTGACCCCGTCTTCTCCTCCAGCAAGGACATCTCCTTCAGCCACACCACCGTACTCCACTGGACGGACCACAGCTGCGTCCACTTCAGCTTCAAAAAGAACACGATCCACCACCACCGGCAACAGGTTGCACGCAGAAGCTGGAACAAGATCAAAGCCAACCAGCTCGCCGCATCCCTGAGCCAGGACCCTCCCGCCAGCTCAGCGAACCCCAGCCATGCCGTCAACAACCTAACGAGGTGGATCAGCAACTACGCAGACGACCTCGCCCCACTGAGGACCCCGCACAGCAGACCCGGCAGTACGAAAACACCCTGATTCACCGACGAACTCAAGAGCTCCAAGAAGAACTGCCGAACCCTCGAGAGAGGCTGGCGCAGGGACCCGACATCGGACAACATGACCACCCTCAAGCTCGCCACTAGAAAACACCACCAACTGATCCACACCACCAAGAAAACAGCATTCAAGGAACGACTGGACAACAACGCCCACAACAGCAAGGAACTCTTCAACATCGTCAAAGAGCTCTCCAACCCCTGCGCCGGAAACAACAACATCACCCCATCGCAAGACCTCTGCAACTCCCTCGCCTCGTACTTCCACAACAAGATCGCAGACATACACAACATCTTCAGCACACAGCCGACGCACCCTACGACCGCACCAGCACCCCCCCCCCACCACCCTCCGCGCCTGGACCCCGATCAACACCGAAGAAACCATACGCACGATGAACTCCATCCACTCCGGATCTCTATCCGACCCCTGCCCTCACCACGTCTTCAACAAGGCCGACTCCATCATCGCTCCCCATCTACGGGACATCATCAACGACACTGCAACCTTCCCGGAGAGCTGGAAGCATGCCGAACTCAGCGCCCTCCTGAAGAAACCATCAGTCGACCCCACCGACCTCAAAAACTACCGCCCCATCTCGCTCCTCCTGTTTCCTGCCAAAGTCATCGAGAAGACCGTCAACAGACAGCTGGCGGCCTTCCTCGAGACGAATGGAGCCCTCGACCTCTCGCAGTCCGGCTTCCGGGCCAACCACAGTACCGAGACCGCCATCATCGCTGCCACTGACGACATCCGAGCCCTGCTCGACAACGGTGAAACAGCGGCCCTCATCCTCCTGGACCTCTCTGCGGCGTTCAACACTGTCTGCCACCGCACCCTAGTGCAGCGCCTCAGCAACGTCGGAATCCAAGAGAATTTTAAACATAAGAAGAATGCCCTCCCACTTCTTTTTTAGAAAAAGCTCTTAGTTATAAGCAACACATCAACTTTAATTAGATGTGTTAGGTATATTTATTTGTACCTTACTTTCACAGGTTTTTTGAAAAAATCTTAAATTTACATGTCAGAGAAAGAACACAAAAAGCAAAACATATACATGTATCAACTTAAACACAACATTTAGCAAAGAAAGAGAAAATCATCACATCAAAAAGTGCATTCACTGTACACAACAAAGCATTTACGTCTATTTCAAACTGTTCCACGAGGGGAATCACAATTACTAATCTCAGTGACCATCAATGATAAACATGGGAACAGTGGTGGACAAAATCACAAGTGAAAGGAGATATCACGACACATTAGTTGTACCAGTCACTACGGGTCAAGAGTTATTGGTCGTGTTAATTTTGTTATTGGTGCTGCTAGTTTTTATCTCCTTTCTTGCCGACGCGTTTCGAACTCCATACATCAGTTATGGGTTCTCTTCAGGGCCTTGTCATTACTATCTGCATGTGTGTAAAGGAAAAGAAGAACACTATTTAAGTGTCAGTTCTATAGCCTCATCTTTTAGGGCCGCTTTTGATCTACTACATTTACAATCCATGTTACCTGAATGGTAGCCGTGTTTATCCTATGTCTTGTTCTGGATCATTAGAGCTGCAGTCTACAAGACGTTAAAAATTCAATTTAGAGTCAAGATCAGTAATGGCCCTACAGTCACCTCATGCAAAAACACTGCAGGACGTACCTTTGACTTTCTTTTGGGGTTCGTATGGGCGTCTCCCTATGGCACGGTGATGCTTTAGTAACCTGGGGGAGGGCGAGGAGGAAATCAAAACCAGTGGGCTTATGTCCTTTCATACCCCATTCAGTAAATTATTGTGCCGCCCCTACCTCGTTTGGTGCACCGCGGGCTTCGGGAGCGTCTCACTCCATGACAAACAATTTTCACCCGGTTCTTCAATTCTAATTGGGAGTACCGCGTAGTCACTCTCATTTAAACCTCCGATCTCCTGTACTGTTAGAAAATGGACCGGAGTGTATTTTAATCTCCCATTACATAAACCAGTTTTCATACAATCACTTAGACCCTCCGCTCACCTTGCTCTGTGCGGCTAGCTTTCACCAATGCTTCACTGTCGAGGGCGGCGGCCGGGTTGCCTAGTCACTAAATACGGTCACATGACTGTAGGTATTCTGGGATTTGTAGTTAGTTGGGAGTACGCGCGTACCTGTCACTTGGCCCACACGTGTCGGGGGCGTTATTGTCCCACAGGCTCTCCCCAATTTCACACCCTTCAGTCAAGGGGGACTATCAAGCCCCCGTGGAGTCCCACACAACTTTACATCATAGTCTAGACACCTCAGAGAGGGAATTTAGTCAGTTTTGCGCACTATTAAATTTTAGAATCAGGTATGCCTCTTTTCTGAGCAGTGTATCCTCAATATCAATCAGACCTTTATTTCCTGTTGGCAATATTGTACACAGTACAGTCCACTTAAAGTCCATTTCACTGTGGTTTAAATCAAGGAAGTGTTGGACCATGGGAGCGCTCACAACCTTCTTTTTAATTCGTGACCTGTGTTGGGTGATCCGACTATCAACCTGTTGAGTCGTTTTCCCTATATACAACTTTTGGCAGGCACAGATAATTGCGTATACCACGTTACGTGTCTTGCAATTAGAGAAGCCGTTGTTTTTACATTTAACTCCCCTGTGTGCAAATTCAGACCCTTCAATTGTGGATTCACAAGATATGCAATTTCCACATCTGTGGTGCCCTACAATTGGCTTCAGGCCCCATATCGAGAGTAGATCGCTTTTTGGCTTGGGGGTTAGTACATCCGCTCTAATTACACTTTGGCCAATGCTCTTATTTTTCTTATAGGCGAACAACGGTCGCGGGAAAGGGCATTCAAGTTCCTCTAACAGATGCCAATTTTTCAGTACCATTTGCCTAACTCTGTGTGTGTCTGGCCCGAAGGTTGTCACACATACCAGCCTGTCCAGTTCTGATTTCACTGTTCGCTCAAGTAAGCACTCCCTAGGGGTATAGTGTGCCCTCTTCTTGGAATTGCTTAGCAGTTTTTTGGGGTACCCTCGATTCTTCATCTCTTGGCAAAACCTGGTTGCATGTTTCTCATATTCCGCCACATCCGAGCAATTTCTTCGAATCCGAAGCAATTGCCCGTAAGGCAGGTTATCTCTCAGGCTTCTTGGATGTGCACTTCGATGGTGAAGGATAGTATTTTTATCCGTCTTTTTTCGAAAAAGGGAAGATTTCAAATGCCCATCTGTGCACGTTATTTCAAGGTCTAGAAATGTCATCTTTTCATTGCTGGACTCCAATGAAAACTTGATGTCACGGTGTCTCGCATTGATCCACGAGTGGAATGCCACCAACTCAGTGCGGCTCCCCTGCCACAGGAGCCACACGTCGTCGATGTATCTCCACCATTGTTTGATATGTTTGTTGAAGGGATTATCGGAGTAGATGAATCTATTCTCATACTCCGCCATGTAGAGTATGGCCATCTCCGGCGCATATGGACAGCCCATGGCCGTACCTTTGATCTGCATGAAGAATTGGTCATTAAACCTGAAGTAGTTCTTTTTAAGCGTGATTTCTGCTAATTTCAAAATAAACGAGGTGGGGACCTGGTGGGGCCTATCCCTCTTTTCGAGGTATAGTTCCAGCACTTCTAGTGCCTCATCTTGGGGAATTTGGGTGTACAAGGACGTTACATCCATTGTCACCATCAGTTCTGTCATTGGGTCAAATTGCATTCCTTCAATTTTTAACAAGAAGTCAGTGCTGTCCTTCAGGTATGATTTTACACCACTGACAAAGGGCTTCAGAAAGAAGTCAATATATTTTGAAAGTGATTCCAAACAAGATTCACACCCGGAGACGATTGGTCGTCCTGGGGGCTCCTCCGGGTTCTTGTGGATTTTGGGTAAAAAATATAGAATTGGAGTTCTTGGAAATTTCTTTATCAAGAACTCACGTTCTTTCTGTCCCACAAATCCCTCATCCACACCACTCTTTATTATTTCACAGATTTGTCCCTGAATGGCCCGAACCGGGTCTTCGGGGAGTTCTCTGTACCATTCTGTGTTATTAACCTGTGTCGACCCTTCTTTCAGGTATTTTTCCTTAGACCAGATCACCACTGCTCCGCCTTTATCCGCGGGTTTGATCACGACGACGGGTCATCTGTCAGATTTTTAATCGCTAAACGTTGGCCTTTGGTGATGTTTGGTTTGACGTATTTTTTGCTCTTTTCTAATTTATTAATTGATGATAACATGATCTGTTCAAACGCCACAACCTGCTTGGGGATATTTTGGTACGGAATAAAGGTTGATTTATTCCTTAGCCCTGTTACTTCCGCGTCACGAACAGGTGGTTTATTTGCGAAAAAGGCTCGTAGGCGAATTTTTCTGCAGAACGCAATGGTTTCCATTTTGAGTCTAGTGAAATCAGTTCGCTGGCTTGGAACAAATTTTAAACCTAGGTTGAGGACAGATTCCTCATCCCTGGTTAATGTTTTGGTAGAGAGATTCACTATTGTCGACGGTGTGGGTTCTAGGATTTGTAAAAATTTCTGCGCGTGCGCATTTCCCATTGGGGTTTGAACCGAGTTTTTGCTTGTTGGCCTTTCTCTAAAAAAGGCCCCTTCTTGTTTGGATTATTCCCTCTCTCCTCGGGACCGGATGAGTTTGAGGAGGACGATGTGTCAGAGAAAGTTTTAAATCGATTTCTTGATCGTCCCTGAAAGTTGTATAGGGCTCCACGTGACTCTGTCTGGGTGTAATAGTCCTCCTTGAGGAATGGGTAGGCCCTCTCTAGTGTGAAAGATTTAGAGTCCCTTTCGTATTGTGCAGATTTAGAATTAATAGTAGTGTCCCTGAAAGTTTGGATATCTTTTTCAATCTTTTCAAGCAGTGTCTTTGCGTCAGTGACCGCCGGGCTTTCCTGAAGACTCTTTGTTAGAACATCAATTTCTTCCAGCTCCTTCGCGCATAGTCTTTGGGCTGTTTCGATGGTGTGGACCATCAGGTCCCGGCTACATTTAGTGTTTATGCAGCTGAAGCCTTTTTTGTATTCGCTATCCTCCGTAAATATCACAGGGACATTTTTAACCTGAAGACCCCATGGGATGGTGCCACCCCTGAGGTGTTTCAGGAGAAAATGTCTGTGAAGTTCTGTTCGAATATGTTTTTTCTTCAGTCTAATAAGTTTATCTGACTCGTTCTGTTGTTGTGCGGAGTTGCTCAAAGTGATATTGTCAAAAGCAGATGAGGCACATAAGTTCTGAATATGTGCTTCTGAGAAGGACAAGGTGTCTTTCTCTGCCATTAGCTCGGGAGGACCGACGTAACGTGGTATACGCAATTATCTGTGCCTGCCAAAAGTTGTATATAGGGAAAACGACTCAACAGGTTAATAGTCGGATCACCCAACACAGGTCACGAATTAAAAAGAAGGTTGTGAGCGCTCCCATGGTCCAACACTTCCTTGATTTAAACCACAGTGAAATGGACTTTAAGTGGACTGTACTGTGTACAATATTGCCAACAGGAAATAAAGGTCTGATTGATATTGAGGATACACTGCTCAGAAAAGAGGCATACCTGATTCTAAAATTTAATAGTGCGCAAAACGGACTAAATTCCCTCTCTGAGGTGTCTAGACTATGATGTGAAGTTGTGTGGGACTCCACGGGGGCTTGATAGTCCCCCTTGACTGAAGGGTGTGAAATTGGGGAGAGCCTGTGGGACAATAACGCCCCCGACACGTGTGGGCCAAGTGACAGGTACGGGCGTACTCCCAACTAACTACAAATCCCAGAATACCTACGGTCATGTGACCGTATTTAGTAACTAGGCAACCCGGCCGCCGCCCTCGACAGTGAAGCATTGGTGAAAGCTAGCCGCACAGAGCAAGGTGAGCGGAGGGTCTAAGTGATTGTACAAAAACTGGTTTATGTAATGGGAGATTAAAATACACTCCGGTCCATTTTCTAACAGTGCAGGAGATCGGAGGTTTAAATGAGAGTGACTACGCGGTACTCCCAATTAGAATTGAAGAACCGGGTGAAAATTGTTTGTCATGGAGTGAGACGCTCCCGAAGCCCGCGGTGCACCAAACGAGGTAGGGGCGACACAATAATTTACTGAATGGGGTATGAAAGGACATAAGCCCACTGGTATTGATTTCCTCCTCGCCCTCCCCCAGGTTACTAAAGCATCACCGTGCCATAGGGAGACGCCCATACGAACCCCAAAAGAAAGTCAAAGGTACGTCCTGCAGTGTTTTTGCATGAAGTGACTGTAGGGCCATTACTGATCTTGACTCTAAATTGAATTTTTAACGTCTTGTAGACTGCAGCTCTAATGATCCAGAACAAGACATAGGATAAACACGGCTACCATTCAGGTAACATGGATTGTAAATGTAGTAGATCAAAAGCGGCCCTAAAAGATGAGGCTATAGAACTGACACTTAAATAGTGTTCTTCTTTTCCTTTACACACATGCAGATAGTAATGACAAGGCCCTGAAGAGAACCCATAACTAATGTATGGAGTTCGAAACGCGTCGGCAAGAAAGGAGATAAAAACTAGCAGCACCAATAACAAAATTAACACGACCAATAACTCTTGACCCGTAGTGACTGGTACAACTAATGTGTCGTGATATCTCCTTTCACTTGTGATTTTGTCCACCACTGTTCCCATGATTATCATTGATGGTCACTGAGATTAGTAATTGTGATTCCCCTCGTGGAACAGTTTGAAATAGACGTAAATGCTTTGTTGTGTACAGTGAATGCACTTTTTGATGTGATGATTTTCTCTTTCTTTGCTAAATGTTGTGTTTAAGTTGATACATGTATATGTTTTACTTTTTGTGTTCTTTCTCTGACATGTAAATTTAAGATTTTTTCAAAAACCCTGTGAAAGTAAGGTACAAATAAATATACCTAACACATCTAATTAAAGTTGATGTGTTGCTTATAACTAAGAGCTTTTTCTAAAAAAAGAAGTGGGAGGGCATTCTTCTTATGTTTAAAATATTAATTAAGGTCCAGCCTTTCCCATTACCCAAGGACCTAACTCCTTCACAAGAAAAAGGAATCCAAGAGAAGGCACTAGAATAGATCATCTCCTTCCTCGCCGGAAGGACACAGAGAGTCCGCCTCCCCCCGTTCAGATCAGAAGCCACCAAAGTCATCTGCGGTGTTCCTCAAGGTTCCTCGCTCAGCCCCACCCTCTTCAACGTCTACATGGGCCCCCTTGCGGCCGTCGCTCGGCAACACAACCTCAACATCATCTCCTACGCCGACGACCCCGCCACCGCCAGAGCCAACCTACACGAAGGAATGAAAGACGTAGCCGAGTGGATGATGAACAGCCACCTGAAACTGAACTCAGATAAGATGGAAGTCCTCATCCTGGGATCATCGCCCTCCGCCTGGGACGACTCCTGGTGGCCCCCTGCCCTGGACAGCGCACCCAAACCAACGGACCAAGCACGCAACTTGGGCTTCATCCTGGACTCCTCCCTCTCCATGACCAGACAAGTCAACGCCGTCTCCTCGTCATGCTTCAACATCCTATGCATGCTACGGAAGATCTTCCGGTGGATCCCCACCGAAACCAGGAAGACGGTCACCCAGGCCTTCGTCACCAGCCGACTGGACTACGGCAACTCCCTCTACGCCGGAACCACTGCAAAACTCCAGAAAAGACTCCAACGGATCCAGAACGCCTCAGCACGACTCATCCTGGACATCCATCGACACAGCTACATCTTCGCACACCTAAGAAACCTGCACTGGCTCCCAGTCAACAAGAGAATCACGTTCCGACTCCTCACCCACGCACACAAAGCTCTCCACAACCAAGGCCCAAGATACCTCAACGACCGCCTCAACTTCTACACTCCCACCCGCCAGCTTCGATCGACCAGCCACGCCCTCGCCACCGTCCCCCGCATCCGAAGAGTCACAACGGGAGGAAGATCCTTCTCCTACCTGGCCGCCAAGACGTGGAACTCCCTCCCCACCCACTTCCGCCTGCCCCAAGACCACCTCGCCTTCAGGAAGCAACTCAAGACCTGGCTGTTCGAGCAGTAGCGGACCACCCTTCCCAAAGCGCCTCCGGGTGAGTAGCGCGCTATATAAATGCCTTGATTGATTGATTGATCTGTCTCACACATTCTTTTTAATTCACCAGCTAGGTCATTTCTCGCACTGACTGGCATGTTATGCAATTTATGTTTGACAGGAAAAGCTTATTCTTTAAATTTGATCATGTGTTTGAAGCCTTTAATATGACCAAGTTTAACAGTAAACACATTGTTTATCATGTTGGCTTAAACTCCTGCTCCACTTGGCTTTCATCACTCACAATAAATACTTGTTCCTGGGTTCCCGGTCCTAAAGTCATTCTTATCAATCCCTGGTGGTGCCACCCTAAAGTATTAAGACCTCTCTTGGCCACATACACCATAACCTGAATACAGGGATCCTTAAAATTCAAATGCATCTCAAATTACCCGCTGCAAGCTCTCTGTTACCTCACTTTTGGCCAAATAATTATTCTGTTATCATCGTCATACATGCACCTGAATCTATTAATAACATCAAACCTTTGCCATCCAAAACAATATCAACATAAGAACACACACACCTATCTGATTCATCTTTCACAACTAACACCAGATTATTCATAGAGATTATAATGTATTTGGCAACCTCATTCTCATATACCATATTCACCTTGTCTTTAGTCTAAGTGCCCCTGTTTGCTACAGTTGCGACATGAGGCATTCCTTAGTGGACACAGGCATCCACAGGAAAAATATGATAGAAACCTACATTTAGAACATACATTCTTTTGAAAACTACTCTTTTTCTCCAACTTTGTTGATACCAAACTTTTGCTGAACCTATTTGAATTACTTTGTTTACTATTCTGTTCCTTAATTATTCCCACAACAATTTTATCAGTCTTCACTAATTCTTTAGACGCTGCTTGGGATAGTTCTGTACTTTTGACTATGCTAATAGCCTCTTGTTATTAAGGATTTTTTTAATGTCAGGCAGTTTCTCTTGCTCTTTTTTATCTCAACATCTTACAACTATTTGGTCTTGTATTAGTTGTGAGGTATATGTTTCAAACTTACATTCAGACGCCAATATGTATAACACTGCCACAAATGCATCAATACTTTCTATGAGATTGTTGTTCTCTAGTAAAGAACTTATGCCTTGACACTACAATGCTAGCCTGTATACTAAATTCTTTTTCTAATCTGGCTAGAGTGTCTTTGAATTCAACTAACACATCTTCTCCTTCACCAATTTCCAGTAGTGGCAAATTTACGAGAATCCTAGATTGTGTTCCAGAATATATCATTTGCGTTCAGCAACAACTCTGTTTCCACCCACTGCACCTAAATATTTCATGAAAGCCCTGTACCATACTTTCAACCTAACTGGTTGGTCTCCTGGGAGCTGTAAAAATGCTGGCGGTGGATGTATACTTTGCTAATTGTCCATTTAGCTACAACAATACCCCTTGTTTCCTTTTTATGTAAGTATAGGTTGTACAACTACCACAATGTACACAGGAACATGTCAATACTGTTTTGAAATTCTCTAAAACTACGTCATGTTTTACCACTAGCAATTGCGCCCTGTACTCTGTATAAACTTCTACCTCTTAAACACACTGTGTAACCTCCTTTGCTAACAATAACACATTGTACATTGCACATGCTTTTGCTAACTGTGGATTCAATATAAATGTTAAATAACATTTACCAAAATATGCAGTAAATAAATGTTTACCCAATAAATAATTCTGGGAAATGCTTTCTGGTAACCACACAAGACTTACTCTACCAGTCCTGTTGCAAACTACTCAAAGATGGAGAATTTGCTAGTACTGTACTGTGTTAGCAGTGAAAGCTGTGCACACTGTACCCAGCACTTACTCCACTAGTCCAGTTATAAATTGGCACACACGATGTGACAGAGTTACATCTGCCTATGCTGAAACAGTAAGTCTGCACAGCAGACATACACACTGACAGTGTATCAGTTGACTGCATAATATTTCCTTACTCACTGTTGCTCTTCACTTCACTTGCCGTCACACTCAGATGGGGTTGCGCACCCAACCTGACACACAGGGTGTTTTAAAGCATGTAGGGTGAGCGTTATGACATCCAGATCTAAGAACAATGCTCCTCCCAGCACGGTGATAGTCTGACACTGACGTTACCATTCACGAAACAGGAATACACCAGACGTATCTCAGCTCTCGAGAAATAGAAGAGTGCTAGTTTCAGCGATCAGGAGATGATAGCAAGACCTCCACTCTTAGTTATAGGTACTGCCACATTCTAATTAACACCATCAACGGCAATCGCGGTTCTACTGATGGCCGAATACTGCTCATTAACATATCTGGGTGGAACCGTAGTCAAACCTATCGCCAATTTTGCACTGATGGCTCAAAGATAGATGTGTACGGGAGACACAGGTTTATTTGACTGCCAAGTCCACAAATCCCTTGAGTATAACTGCTTAACCACCAGCTGTACAATTGAGCATAAATATTCCATCATAGAACACCCTATGTCACCATAGATGTCAAAGAGCTGCACATCAAACACAAGGAGATGATGGATGGAGCACTGAAACTTTTCGGACAGTCACCCCCAGTCATAGATCTGGGTTGAATCCATCATCGTTCTTTAGCTCACTTTGCCACCCCAATTCAGACACAGCTATATGCAAATCAGCCTTGACCATGTGCCTCATGGGAACAGTCCAGCCCCAACTGCCGAGCCATGTCTTCCCTGGACCGGAACCAGGCATCCTGGGACCGGTTTCGGAGTAACACCCCTCTTCAGCCAGGCTAACTTGAATCCAGTGGCAAAGTGAGCAAAAGACCCATGTCTGGGCATGCCCTGCCAACTTAGGGCATACAAAACAAACACAAGGAGATGATGGAATGAGCGCTGAAGCTTTTCAGACACTCACCCCCAGTCACAGATCTGGGTTGAATCCATCATCGTTCTCTAGCTCACTTCGCCACCCCAGTTCAGACACAGCTATAAGTAAATCAGTTTTGACCCTGTGCCTCATGGGAACAGTCCAGTCCGAACTGCCAAGCCATGTTTTCACTGGAACGGAAACAAGCATCCTGAGATCGGTTTCAGAGTAACACCCCTCTTCAGCCAGGCTAGCTTGGATCAAGTGGCAAAATGAGCAAGGGAACCACGTCTGGGCATACCCTGCGATGGCCTTTTCTGCGGGGTCACCCCAAACCTTTTGCCTTCCTCCCCTTTTGCTGAACTTGTATTTGTTGGCTTTAGGACTCTGTGCACTCTACCACTGCAAACTAGTGGTAAAGTGCTTGAGGTCTCTCCCTAAAACGTTGTATAATTTGTAAGTATGGGCGTAAAATCCGTTCCGCTCGCGGAATTTGCGGATTTTCGGCAAATTCGCAATCAGCGAATTCTTGCGAATTTCCAGAAAATTTGCAAATTCGCACGCAGCGGATTTTTTTACTTGGTGATACAATATTGCGGCGCGTGGCGTTCACTTACCGTCATTCAGCGTTTGAAGAGTTGTTTTTCTCCACGTTTTGCGTGTGCGCACCATTTTGGACCTTGCTGCGGGATCCCACGGGAGTTTGTCGACCGCGATTACGTCATCGCGGCTTGCCACCTTGCACATCGAGAGTTTGTCAACTCGAGTACGTCATAAAGGCCCTTGATCACTCACCGCGGGAGTAAACAATTGCGAACACGTAGATGCGGCGGGCAGCAACAATCTCGGACTCGCGAAATTGCTGAATTTGCAATTCTGCACAAGAAATCCACCAGCAGGCAGCATAAACCTTTTGAAAATGATGATTTTTATCAGAATAACTCCTCAGGTTGACATCTGCCTGCACTTTTTTTGCAAGGAGTCCATTTTGGGGGGGGGGGAGGAAAGAAGTGCCCCACAGTCTCCAACTTCCTCTTCCTGTCCAGCAGGCTCCTCCCAGTGCTTTGTTCATGTCCTAGTCACTTTGATTTGGATCTTGACCTGGAAGGATTACTTTTTGTGGATGCTGCTGGATATTTGGATTTGAGGCCTTTTTGACTTTCTTTGGATCACTTTTGGATTAGAAATTTCACAAGTAAGTTTGTTTGGGGCATTACAGTTGCTGCAACTACAATTTTGGAACTTTTTCATAACATTAAATAAAATATATTGTGGGTAGCCACAGTATCCAGTAGGACCAGGGTTAGTTATGGGTGCATGATACAACTGTTTTGTTGAATTTCAACATGATTTAGGGCATGAATGGCATTGGATTGTGGTGATTTTTGTGTGTTTTTCGATTTGTGGGCTGTTGTTGGGGCCTTTTGCCCAGGGGTACTCAGTGGTGCATGGACTGAGTCTTTCTGTGGGGTCTCTTTAATGTAAATAACATGGAGGGCATGGATGGCATTGCATTGTGGTGATTTTTGTGTGTTTTTCGATTTTTTGGGGTGTTGATGGGGCCTGTCCATGTGGGTGGGGGCCATTTTGAGGACTGGTACAGGCAGGGCCTGTCCATGTGGTGGGGGTCTAGGGGCCATTTTGAAGCCAGGCAGTGTGCTTTGTTGTGCCATAGGCCAGCACCCAGTCTGCCATGCTTTCATCCATTATGCCCAGGGGTACTCAGTGGTGCATGGGCCTAGTCTTTCTGTGGGGTGTCTTGAATGGAACATGATTGAGGGCATGGATGGCATTGGATTGTGGTGATTTATGTGTGTTTTTCGATTTTTTGGAGTGGTGTTGGGGCCTTTTGCCCAGGGGTACTCAGTGGAGCATGGACTGAGTCTTTCTGTGGGGTGTCTTGAATGGAACATGATTGAGGGCATGGATGGCATTGGATTGTGGTGATTTTTGTGTGTTTTTCGATTTGTGGGCTGTTGTTGGGGCCTTTTGCCCAGGGGTACTCAGTGGTGCATGGACTGAGTCTTTCTGTGGGGTCTCTTTAAGGTAAACATCATGGAGGGCATGGATGGCATTGGATTGTGTTGATTTTTGTGTGTTTTCGATTTTTTGGGGTGTTGATGGGGCCTGTCCATGTGGGTGGGGGCCATTTTGAGGACTGGTACAGGCAGGGCCTGGCCATGTGGTGGGGGTCTAGGAGCCATTTTGAAGACAGGCAGTGTGCTTTGTTGTGCCATAGGCCTGCACCCAGTCTGCCGTGCTTTCATCCATTATGCCCAGGGGTACTCAGTGGTGCATGGGACTATTCTTTCTGTGGGGTGTCTTGAATTTGAACATGATTGAGGGCATGGATGTCATTGGATTGTGGTGATTTTTGTGTGTTTTTCGATTTTTGGGGGTGGTGTTGGGGCCTGTCCATGTGGGTGGGCGCCCTTTTGAGGACTGGTACAGGCAGGGCCTGGCCATGTGGTGGGGGTTTAGGGGCCATTTTGAAGCCAGGTAGTGTTCTTTGTGCCATAGGCCTGCATCCAATGTGCCTTGCTTTCATCCATTATGCCTAGGGTTACTCAGTGGTGCATGGGACTATTCTTTCTGTGGGGTGTCTTGAATTTGAACCTGATTGTGGGCATGGACGTCATTGGATTGTGGTGATTTTTTGTGTGGCTTTCGATTTTTTTAGGTGTTGATGGGGCATGGCCATGTGGGTGGGGGCCATTTTGAGGACTGGTACAGGCAAGGCCTGGCCATGGGGCTGGGGGTCTAGGGGCCATTTTGAAGCCAGGCAGTGTGCTTTGCTGTGCCATAGGCCTGCACCCAGTCTGCCATGCTTTCATCCATTATGCCCAGGGGTACTTTGTCAGTGCTGCATTTTATTGGTCTTTCCATTTTGAGGGGTAGGTATAATAAAAATGCTTACTTGCAAACTATTAATTGAAGTACTACATATGCAACATTTATTTAACTGATGTTCCTCTGGCTTCGTTTGCTTTTAGGTGTAGAAAGACGAATCATCAGCCTCATCGTTACTCATCAGTGCCAGGAACAAGTCCTGCTGCGGTGTGTGCAGCACAACGTCACGTGTGGCCACAGACAACTCTGCAACTTGTGCAAGTGCGGCCTGCTGTTCTGACATCTGAAGAAGATGGCCCCAAAAAAAGTTGCCCGTAGCTCCTCTAGCAAGAAAGTTGCCAGTAAGGAGCAGAAGAAGCAAGTGGCGCCACTTACCAAGGAGACTGGTGTGCTGACCGCCGTATTTTTTGGGAAAAAAAGTACGCCTGCAGCAGCAGCGGGGTCTGCTGGGGACCATGCTGGGAGCAGCACCTCCGCTCCATTGGGCTCAGTGCCTCTACCACCACGCCAACTTAATTCCAAGCCCTTGAGTGCTGCAGAGGCAGCCAGTATAGTTGTTCAATCACCATCGACCAGTGATGTTGGCTCATCGCAAGAAAGTAGCAGCATCCCTCAATCAACACAGGTTGTTGTAACTCATCTGACGAGTGTTCAACAACCATAGCCGCAACAACAACCACATGTGCAAGTACAAGCCCAAGTACATGTGGAAGGAGAAGCGACGCAAGGAGATGCGCAAGCAGAGGTGCATGGAGCGGCACAGGTGCCCACAATAGTTGTTCCTCCCGACGTAGGGGCACATCAGGAAATCGACATTCAAGCCGAGGTATCATTTGAGGAAGCCACTCCTCCTGATCATTCATTGTCTTCCATATTCCTAGCAAGGAAAAGATCAAGGATGGTGTCTACATCTTCTTCAAGCCCCCTTCCTTCTGATGATATGGATGAAAATTGGGAACCACCACGGCCGTCTGAGAGTGAGGCACACTATGATCTGACAAAGGTAGCTAAGCGTAAAAGGAAGGTCCCCGAAAGTTTCATAGTTATGGAGGGTGATGATGACACTGAACAAGAAGTGGCGTATACTCCTGCTGATGAAGACTCTCACGACGACGATGCACTCATCATACACGTCACTCCAGCCTCAGCGGGCATGCAGCAAACAGACATTTTTACCCTATCCCGAAATGCTGCTGAGCGTGATGTTGGCGACGTGGCAATGCGACCACCACCAATGCAGTTAACTAGTACACCACCACCTACCGCTTCCATATTTTCTCGCCAGAAGGGACCTCCGTCCACCTCGACCTCCATTTCCTCAATTAGTGGTGCTGTAAGTGCACAACGTAGTAAATAAATTTTCGGCCACACACATCCTCCTCTTTATCTGGCATTAGCATTCCCAGTATCGCCTCCTCCGCCCCCCACAGACATTTGAAGTCCGCAGTTTGGGACTTCTTTAGTGTTAGCCCAACAAGGGAAAACATAGCCATTTGTACCATTTGTAAGCTTTAAGTTAGTCGTGATAAGCTTGGAACCAACAATGGTACCGGAGGCCAGAGAGGTCATCTTGAGAGACAGCACACTGTCAAATGGCATGTGCACCTAAAGGAGATCAAGGCAGCCCGAATTGCAAGTCAACAAATTGTATCCGTTGATGTTTCATCTGATGATGACGAGGAGGATGAAGTGTCAAACATTTCTTCACTTACACCCAGTACCCCTGTCAGCAGCACACCCCCTGCAAGATATATGAGCCACACTTAGAGTGTGGGAGAGAGTGAGACACCAATGCGAAAAAGTTCATCATCACCGAGCGTAACTGGGTCGAAGAAGTCATCATCATCCCGTAAAATGGTCCAGCCCACCATTAGAAGCATGTTGTTTTCAGATGCGCCATTTGAACGCAACCACCCAACGGCGTGTCTGTATAACACTAAGCTGGCTAAAATGCTAGCGCTGGACCTTCTCCCTTTTTCTTTTGTGGAAGGGGTGGGTTTTCTTGAATTAGTGGCAACGCTCTGCCCTAAATGGAAGGTTCCTAGCCGGTTCTATTTTGCCAGAGTTGCGGTTCCAGCACTACATGAAGATGTGCTGGAGGTGGTTGGGGCAGCTTTGCCGAAGAGTGCTGTTCACACTATACATCTGACAACAGACATGTGGACCAGTTGCCAAGCCGTTGATTACATGTGCATCACTGCACACTAGGTCTCTTTTTCAGGGGTTAAAGCAAAGCGAAACGCAGGTGTTGCCCAGACAAAGTTTTTAAAGCTGCTCAGAAACATGCAACACTAGCCATGTTTGCCATGGAGAAAAATCATACAGGAGAAAACATTTTGCATGAGTTTAACACAAAGGTCTTTCAATGGCTGTCCCTAAGAAAACGCATGATTGGTTATGTTTCCACAGATAATGGTGCCAAATTAGTTAAGGCCATGGATAAGGGTAACTATTTCAGAGTGCCGTGTTTGGCGCACTGTATAAACCTGGTTGTTAAAAAATTCTTGAGTAAAGAAAGTCCAGTGTGCGAGCTACTGACCACCTACCGAAGAATGTGCGCAAATTTCAACCATTCTTTTAAGTCCCGGAAGCAGCTGAGGTGCCTGCAACATGAACATAAACTGCCAGTGAAAGCACTCATCCAGGAGGTGGTAACACATTGGAACTCAACCTTCTACATGCTTGAGCGTCTGTATGAGCAGTATGTGGTAGTCGATCAGTATTTCTTTTCACTGGGTACACCTATAATTGACCTGAGGATACAGGTGTAGCAATGGCAGCTAGTTAAAAGCCTGACAGACATGCTTCGTGCTTTTGAGGTCTTCACGTGTGCAGTCAGCAGGGAGGGCTGTAATTTGGGAAAAGCTATCCCATTGTTGCGCATGCTAGAGCACCAACTGAAGGCGGTGTCTTCTACGTTTCAAAAAGATGGAAAGCAAGAAGCATTTGAGTTGGTGGAGAAGTTATTACAGCGCCTACTTTGAGATGAACGTCTTCAAAAGATCCACAGAGAACAGCATTACATTTGTACTACTATTCTGGATCCACGGTACAAAAAGGCAGTGGCAGGCAGAGTATTCTTTCCTTTTGATGACGCAGATGTTACAAAGTACAAACATTGGCTAGCTGTGTCAGCCAGTCGGTTTGAAAGAGAATGGCAGTAAATTGAAGGAAAAGGCAGTACATCAGCATCAGCAGTCCATCCGGAGTCAAAAACATCCACTTCTGCATCTGTGGCGGTGGCAGAAGTGAGTGATTTTCCTTCTCAGCCGTTAAAGACACCAGCAACCGTATCATCTGCACCAGACACAACAGTAACATTGTGTGAAGAAGAGGATTGGCTAACTCAGCTTGGGTTTGCTTCTCAAAAGGTCTCAGAAAAAAGTAAGCAAAGTGGAGGAACCCTGGAGAACCTTGAGTCGATGGCGCAGGACTATCTGAATGACTCAACAGAGGTCTATATTAATGATGACTCATTGGCGTATTGGCATGGAAAAAGAGATGTGTTGACAGAGATCACCAACCTGGCTATAAATTACTTGTCTTGCCCACTCGCAAGCGTGTCTTCTGAACGTGTTTTCAGTGCTGCCGGTGGCATTGTAATTTCCAAAAGGACCCGCCTCTCCCCCAAAAATGTGGAGAGGTTAACAATGATCAAGATGAATCAGCACCTCATACCACCAGATTACAAAATACGAGAATGCACGCAGGAAGAAGACGAGGAGGACACCAACTTAGATGAGGGAAGTTCTTCTCTGTTAACTGACCTACTCCCGTCTGAATTCGCAGAGTTTGAGGACGAGCTGTTCTTCCCTGACACCAAGCCCTGAAAATTAGTCAATAAATCACTAACTTTCTTTTTCGTCCTTATTCACTTTTATTCCTTTGTGTCTGTCTTTCTTTGTTTTGCAAAATCTATATAAAAAAAACTTTAATCACCTAATCACAAAAACAAGCCCATCAGCAGAACTGTCTTCACTTATTTGCTTATTGATTTGAAGGTGCCGCAGTCTGCATTCCTCAGGTTCACAAGTTCACATGAACATGCTCCTCTATCCTCCTCCTCCAGACTCCTATTTCCCTCAAAGCAGATGGCTGGATTACACCCAATGAAGAAAGACTCTACACTTGTGGGGGTGTTCTACTTCTTTGCGGGTGAGTTGACGGGTCTGGGGCATTGCTGTGAAGGTCTAATACCGGATAAAAGTGGTTTGTAGAAAATCGGAGCAGAAAAAGATTTTGCGCTTTTGATCACTTGCCTGTCTCTGGGGTGCTGTTTGGCGGGCTTTTAGGTTGTTGGGGGTGGGTTTTGGGGTCTGGGAGCACTGCTGGCACAGTCTAATGTTGATTGCATTTGTTTTTCAGGAAATCCATGGTGGAAAAGGGGAGTTAGGGCCTAGCTGCACAGCGTATTTGGACTGAATTGAAGGTAGGCCCATTTTTGCTTTTTTCCTGTTTGGGGGGTGTTCTGCCTTTTTGCGGGTGGCTGCAGGGGTCTGGGGGCATAGCTCGGAAGGTGTAATACTGGAATCAAGTGTTCTGGACCAAATCCAGGGTGAAAAAGTTTTTGCGTTTTTGCTCACTTGCCTGTCTTTGGGGTGCTGTTTGGGGGGCTTCCAGGTTTTTGTGGGTGAGTTTTGGGGTCTGGGAGCACTGCTGGCACAGTCTAAGGTTGATTGCATTTGTTTTTCAGGAAATCCATGGTGGAAAAGGGGAGTTAGGGCCTAGCTGCACAGCGTATTTGGACTGAATTGAAGGTAGGTCCGTTTTTGCTTTTTGCCTGTTTGGGGGTGTTCTACTTTTTTGCGGGTGGCTGCAGGGGTCTGGTGGCATAGCTCGAAAGGTGTAATATTGGAATCAAGTGTTTTGGACCAAAATTATGGTGAAAAAGGTTTTGCGTTTTTGTTCACTTGCCTGTCTTTGGGGTGCTGTTTGGGGGGCTTCTAGGTTTTTGTGGGTGGGTTTTGGGGTCTGAGAGCACTGCTGGCACAGTCTAATGTTGATTGCATTCATTTTTCAGGAAATCCATGGTGGAAAAGGGGAGTTAGGGCCTAGCTGCACAGCGTATTTGGACTGAATTGAAGGAAGACCCATTTTTGCTTTTTGCCTGTTTGGGGGTGTTTTGCTTTTTTGCCTGTGGCTGCAAGGGTCTGGGCGCATAGCTCGGAAGGTGTAATATTGGAATCAAGTGTTTTGGACCAAATCCATGGTGGCCAAGTTTTTGCGTTTTTGCTCACTTGCCTGTCTTTGGGGTGCTGTTTGGGGGGCTTCCAGGTCTTTGTGGGTGGGTTTTGGGGTCTGGGAGCACTGCTGGCACAGTCTAATGTTGATTGCATTTGTTTTTCAGGAAATCCATGGTGGAAAAGGGGAGTTAGGGTCTAGCTGCACAGCGTATTTGGACTGAATTGAAGGTAGGCCCATTTTTGCTTTTTGCCTGTTTGGGGGTGTTCTACTTTTTTGCGTGTGGCTGCAGGGGTCTGGGCGCATAGCTTGGAAGGTGTAATATTGGAATCAAGTGTTTTGGACCAAATCCATGTTGGACAAGTTTTTGCGTTTTTGCTCACTTGCCTGTCTTTGGGGTGCTGTTTGGGGGGGCTTCCAGGTTTTTGTGGGTGGGTTTTGGGGTCTGGGAGCACTGCTGGCACAGTCTAATGTTGATTGCATTTGTTTTTCAGGAAATCCATGGTGGAAAAGGGGAGTTAGGGCCTAGCTGCAGAGCGCATTTGGACTGAATTCCAGGTAGGCCCAAAGTTTTCCAAGTGTGGCTTTTCCAGGGTTTTGCCTTTTGGCTTGCTGGGGGGGGTTAAACTTGTTTTCCCCGGGTTGACAGTTTTGGGGCCATTGCTGGGAAGGTCTAATACCCGAAAGAAAGTGTTTTGGAGACAATCCCTGGGGAAAAAGTTTTAGCATTTTCTGAGATTTCGCTCACTCTACCTTTTTCGGGGGGCTGTTTGAGGGGGTTCCTGGTGTTTGTGGGGGGTTTACGAGTCTTGGAGCAATCCTGGGTATGGATACTTTTGCTTGCTTGTAAGTGGTTTGAATACAATCCATGGTGGGTAAGGGGGGATTTAGGCCTACTTATCTTTCAAATTACGTTTTGTCACCATTTTCTACTAGGCCTCGTTTTTGGAGATCTGATTGGGGGTCTTCTACATTTTAACGACTGGGTTTAGTAAGGGTCTGGGAGCACCGATGGGAAGGTCTAATTTTGTTCTAAAACACAGTTTACAGTACACCTAGCTTGAGGGGAAAGATCCGCTAAATTAATTCGCCCCTACTTATTTATTATTCAAAAGGAGACTCAGACAGAGTACGCACTTTCAAAAATATTGTACTGTCTATTAGGAAACTCAAAGTGTGACTTTTTGCAATACACAGCGTACATACCTTATATTTATTTGTCAGTAGTGTTCTAATATCACTTCCTGTTTTTCCATCAATAATTACAGGCCGGGATTCAGCCTGCGCAACGGGAAAAAAGGATTAAGTCAAGCTTCACATTAGCGAGCCGCAATTCAGCATCCGCCAGGCAGGCAGTGGACAGGGTGTCTTCTGGTCACCAACATTGAAGGACGGAGCGTCAATTGGAATGGAGGAGTCCCGCTAATAAGAGGAATGGTTGGATGCATGCAACTTACCAAATTCAACAAGACAACTACAACAACATACAGATACAGTATTCGTTCTTTTCTAATTATCTTTTAAGTAATGTTATTGCTGTGAACTTCCATGAGTGTGACTCTGCATTTCTTTGATCTCTGCTTCTAAATTCATCCCTACAGCCATTCTATAGGTTTTACTTCTGCTATTTTTTAAACCTAATTTAATGTAAGAAGTGTTTCTCTGAGTGTAGAGATAGGCAAGTGAAAACGCATAATTATTACTGCAGCCCTGTACTGTCGCATTCTTTCATTCACGGTTGTCGAAAGTACTACTTACTTTTCAGTAACCATGCATGAAGTAGTGCATGCACTTCCTTTATGTCACTTAAAAGATTTATGGATAGCTTTGTACCCAAATATTTGTTTATCTTCAATTACTGTTTATCAATGCTGTGCTTTTTTATTCTTCTCTCAACAAAACGTTCCCAAACAACCTCATTTCCATCCATTTTCCAAACCCTAACCCTCTTCCCCGGGCTGTGTGGTTTTGATTGATGTGTGACTAAATGACAGCAATAATTCCAAACACTTGCTGGGGAGGATAAGGTCATAGCAACAGACTGGTGAAGGAATCCGAGGATATATTCTTACTCAGCTTGACACAGAGTCACTATTGGCAAATGAAAGCAGATTTTCATGTGCGCCATCAACTTGATTGGTCATCAAGAACATCCTCCTCCTAGACGTGGCAAATTATTACGCTGCTGTGTCCTTCACCTTCAGTACTTTTTCTTGTAGTAGTAGCCAATGTCAAAGAAATTCAACGCAAGTACTAGTTATACTTTCAATACTTTACCATTTGTTAGGCTACATTGTGGCACTGTTCTAGTGTACTGTCACCTTCTATATTCTCTATCGTACCGTTCTAATGCTACTGTAAGGACAAACAAGGTTTCATTTTCTTTTTTTTTCAGATGCTGCAACTGCCACTGTGTAACACCACTAGTACCACCGCAATGATGACATTTCATCCGCCCAGGATTGCCAACCTTAATCGCCATTTCCCGTGCAGCCAGCCCTGTGCCTAGTCCTATTTCTAAACACAAATTACAGGTAAGATAAGCGTTTGGGGGGAGGTAGTATAATGGAGTATTAGGAGAGACGAGAGACTGACGGTAGTTCTAGTAAAGTCCTAGGACTATTGAATTCATTTACTCTGTGAGAGGCACTTAGGGGCATATTATCAAGGACAGGCTTTACATTATCGCCGCTTTTATCGGCAGGAAACTGCCGATAAAGTGGCGATAATAGCCTTGATAATATGCTCTAGGAATTCCAATCGAAGCCCATGTTAGATGTGAACACATCTAACATGGGCTTCGATTGGAATTCATAGAGCATATTATCAAGGCCATTATCGCCACTTTATCGGCAGTTTCCTGCCGATAAAAGCGGCGATAATGTAAAGCCTGTCCTTGATAATATGCCCCTTAGTTTTGAAAACATTTGGGCAATTACTTACACAACTTGAATCAAGATGCCACTTAAGTTTCAGGAAAACAAACTTACTGTTAAACTCCCACCCACCAGCCTCAAAAGCAGTAAAAAAAACATGTATGCTAAGATAAAGTTTAAAGTATATTTATATCCCTAACATAAATAATCTCCCGCAAGACCCAACCCACCCCCACTCCCTAACCCCAACGAATGTCCGTGAAAAGTTCAAAAAACCCAACTCCCAATTCCCACCCCCAGAAGTCTTTAAAAAAGGGGCAAGGGACAGTCTCCTCCTACTGCTGGCTGCTGTTGACTTTTCGGGCCAGGTCGGCATGCTCCTTGCGGAGGGTCTCGAGCAGGGTTTTGGTGTTGAGCAGCTCCTGCTTGAGGTAGGACACCCTGAGTGAAAGGCGGTGCAACCTTTTTTTGGTATTGCTGTGGGGGGCAGCTGATTTTTTGCTGCTCGGCGGTGGCGGGTGGCTGCGGTACCCCGGCTCCGTACCGCTGGAGACCTGCTGAGCTGACTGGCTGACCCAGGGAGCGCGGAGGAGGATGCAGGTGTCGCCGTGGATGTTGCCGACGTACTCTGCGTGTCCTCCTCCTCCTGGGCCACCAGCCACCGATATTCGGTGACAGTCACCTACAGCCTCCGTTGCCGGGCCCTTTTAGCCAGCTCCTTCCGTGTTGGTTTGGAAGGAGCATCTATATGAAGAAAGAAAGACATAGTCTGTAACCAATGCTCTTTAAGATTAACACAAAATGATCAGCAGAAAGTTGTGTCACAGTAGAACTAGCAACTTGCAAGCGCAGTACATAACTATTGTGGCCAGTATCTAATTACCTCCCACTTCTTCATCCTTGCTCTAACATTAGTGGGAGTTTAAGGAATCAATTCTACGAGCACTATGGACTCACTCCATTAGAGTCGACTATGACAGTACAACAGTCTTATTCTTCTTCTTCTCTCTTGTTTAGCAAAATTGGTATTTTAACTTCTGCAAGCGGGCATAATGCAGCGCAGTCAACTTGCACCCGAGAAAAAACAGACGCCCGCCATGATGAGTGAGACAGACTTGCGTTACTGTACCAGTCCAGTAGATGCAGGTGGTGATGCTCTTACTTTTCTATTACGGGTGGCACTGAGAATACTCTGTTACAAGGGCTACTGCTTAATTAATGTAACTTTCACCCTACAGTGCCAATGAATACTAGAAAAGGCAAATGAAGAAGATAAATAATCTGATTATCTATCACTGCACATGGTATTTATTTGCTTACATATGGGATGACTTTAGGTGCTTTGCTTTTTATTGAGTGAACAGTGATACATCCACACATGAATGACCAAGTTCTACTAAACTTATTAACAGAGGTAGTGAGTGGCCTTTGTAATAGCTGGATATATGCTGTGCTTGCAATACAAACTACTGCTACTATTCATGGTAGTATTCGGACAAAATTAATTTAAAACTTCTTTTCCTTGCCTTTCCTACACTGGGACGGACGTGCGGGTGAGGTGTTACATGCTCTTCAAAGTAACACTTAGTTCATCCAGTGACCGTCTACTCTCTCTAGATACACATATGTGTAATGTAATGTAATGATGTCTTGTAAAGCGCTTGAATCACCCCACATGGGGTATCTCCGCGCTGTAGACCGCTGGGGAACCCGTCCTGGCTTTCCCTGTGAGATGGTCCCTACTGGGTATCTCCAAGGTGAAACCAGGCATCCCCGGCATATGTGGGGGGCCGTTGTGGAGATGAGGCAAACTAATGCCCAGAGTTGCTGAGTGTGATCCCTGGTTAGAGGAGAGAATTATCGAGTCCGCTGACCCTGGTCCACGACCCTGCCGCGTCGGGAATTGAACCCTGGTCCTGGGCCATCCTCTGCTTCGGGGTCTGCCACCTGTAACCAGTGAGCCACACCACACCACAATGCTATCTAAGAGTCAGATAGTACCATGATCCAGGCATCCATCCATTCAAACTATATGTCAATCATTCTTCTTCATGTCTCTCATCTGTACAAACCTTACGTTTTCTCACGGGAAAACAACCTTTTCCTTTTATTTGGGAAATCGCAAGCCATACATCCGTGCTTGACTTGCATTTGAATTTCAACCAAAGGATATATTGCGCACACATACAGTTTCTGTTTCACCCACCCAGGCTGTTCTCCTTCCACCCATCCTTGCTTCATCCTTCACCCAGCCATGCATCATATTCCTTCCCAGCCACCTCGGGCACCAATCAAACACATATCATTCTTCTTTGTCAGTCATCATTACTTTTCACTTGCTCGCCCTTCCACACTTACTTACACCCTTCTTTTGCTTTCGTTCATCCTATCCATCAAGTTCATCTCAGATCTGATTTGGATTCTCGAGAAAAAAAATCACAGCTGAGTTGAAGTAAATTTAGAGGAGGCTACTACCTGGTTGATAAAAACATTGTTCTAAATTTGAAAGTCTGCTTAACAGTATAGTAACTTAACTATTCAACATATATCCTACACCCGTGCAGAGAGCACACTCTGCAGTCTGCAGTCTCAATAAGTAAGGAATATAAGAACTACCGTGGCAACCTGCATAGCAGTTTCCTCCGGCACTTGCACCGCCTTCTCCTCCACCTCCGCGCTGGGCCCGGCACCAGATGTTCCACCTACAAAGTACATTTAAGAATGTTAGATGTCGGGGGGGCGGAGCTTGCCGGCATCCATGGTAGACCCGTGAGCGCTGAGCTCCTCGCCTTAGCCCCGTAAACATCCGAAAATATAATCCTACGAGGTGCCAAAAAGACTCCAACGGCTGCTATTCACTCCCTAGCAGCCCCCAGGTGTGAGCGATGGAGTCTCGACGTCCTGTCCGATGGAACACCGGGACGTCCTTGAGGGAAGATTCCGGCTGTAGCGGACCAGGCCTGCATCCCCGGCCTGGCCTGAAAAGTGGTCCGTGCGACGTCGCTCGATGTGCGGCCTGAAAGGTACCGGACGTGCCGGCGGCGCGACCCTCGCGGTGGACTTGGGACGCCCCGGAGCTACAGCCATCGTGCCTCCCTCCGAGGCGGGCGGTGCCCTAGATACATCGCACTGCCACACACCGAGCCGTTGCTGGACGCTTTGGGGGACGGTGGTGCTGGGGGCCCTGGAGCGTTCCTGGCGCCTGGCCCCGACCGAATTCCCCTACCCCACCCGCCAATGTCACCTGGACTGGCTGTGGGGCGCCCCACGTTGCCGGCGGGGGGCCCGCTGATCGGGCGGGACGCTGGACATAGCGGCTCGCCCTCGGACTGCGGAGGCCTGGCGCGGATCTAGCTGCGGACCGGAGCGCCATCAGTGAGTACCTGTGGGGACCTGGTTGCTACGCGGCGCTTGAGAACGAACTCGCGTCTGTTTCAGATGTCAACATTGAGCCCCTCACAAGGTCAGGAGACAACGGGTGGGCGCGCTAAAAAGACTGTGCAGTAGCTTGGTTTGCGAGAAGCTTTTCGGTCGCCGCCATTTTGGAGTCCGGCCTGCCTTGGTGGCGGCCATTTGCTGCAGTGATCGAGGCCTGCACCTGTAGCTGGGAGTAGCGGCTGGGGCATCAATGCACAAAGACTGAGGATCCTGTTTTGCACGGACGACGACAGGGAATTTGATTGTTCGCCCTGGCGGGGGCACTCTGTTACTTGGGTTGCGAAGTGCAGTGGAAGCCCTGGGAACACCTTGCCCCGAAGTCGGACGGAGTCCCTGGCAGGAGGTGTTTGGCGCAGAGGAGCTGAGACATAGATCGGACGCTGCGCAGCCGGCTGGAGAGACCCACAGTTGGATGCCAATTGGTACTATTGAGGTGAGCGGTTCACCGGATCGCTGTAGCAGCTGACCACGCACTTGGGAGCACGCACGTGTGTACTGGGCTCTGGTGCTTGGGGCTTGAAGCACACGTTAGACTGGGGGAAGACACTAGCCTGTTCTGTCTGGGCGCGGGAGCCTGCGACACAGTACGCTTTGATGTCCAGCAGGATCGCCATGGGCAAAAACGACAGAACACAATCCAAACTCACCTTTGAGCAACGACGGGCCAATGGGACGGAGGTGCCTGCCACGTAGGCGTCCCCGCGGGGAGTCACCTCTGACGGTTCCATGGGAGCCGACATCCGAGAACTGCTGGTTTCGATGGAGAAAGGGCTACAAGATAGTATAGCGTCCATTGGAACTCAAATCGATGCCCTGACATATCGTATGGACCGAATGTCGAACGAGTGGACAAGCACGCTGAACGTCTTGACATGGCGGAGAGACGTCTGACAGAAGCGGAGGAGGCACAGTCGGAGTGGGACAAAGACCGTAAGAAATTCGGCAGACTTCTGCAGGTGATCCAAGACAAGTCGGAGGATTTGGAGGCGAGATCGCGGAGATACAACATTCGCATTACGGGTGTGACGGAGACCACACAAACTGGCAAGATGGAGCTTTTTGTGGAGAAACTCTTGAAAGCGCTGCTTGGAGATGAGGTTTTTTCCCCTATGTTTATAGTGGAGAGGGCCCACCGCACGCTAGGACCTAGACCGAAGCCTGGTGCAAATCCGCGTCCCATAATAGCGAAGCTGCTTAATTACCGGGATAGGGTCACAGCACTACGGTTAGCCAGAGACAAAGGCAAGCTACAACATGAAGGAATGGAGGTCTCACTCTATCCGGACTTCACCGCAAAAGTGCAAGAGGAAAGGAGGCAATTTGCTCCTTACAAAAAACAACTGCGCGACCTTGGGTTGGACTATGCCTTGATGTACCCAGCGAAGCTCCGGATAAACAAGCAAGGGCATTCATATTTCTTTACTGACCCCAGGGAGCTGCAAAAATCTCTGAAGGAATGGTCCAGAGAGCGCAGGAACAGCCCGAGGAGTGACCGAGACGACGTTAATGCCTCATCGCAACTGGATGAACAGGAATGAACACTAAGTGATTGTTTGATTCGGACAGAATATTGACATGGTCGGTACATCCCCCCCTGGATTGCTCAGACTCCGAGTTTTGTTGTAAGCTGCGAGGATGCTATGCAACGTCTGCTCCCAATCGGTTGAGCCCTGGAAGTACCCTGATGATGCCCTGCTGGGTGAGATCTTACTGATTTATCTCTATGTCGTGGAGTGCCAGGGGTTGCTCCTTAACAGGGACTGTTGCTATATGTCTAAGGGTTTTGATGGTTGGTTTTGTAATGCAGGTCGCGGGTGGAACTAAAAGGGGAGCTGAGCTACGAGATGGGGGGGGCCATAAATATGCACTTATTGGACTGGGACACATGTAGGCACCGAATACTCGACAGGGGCAAGGCACTGGGGCGCTTCAGCATTGCAGTTTCGAACTGGTAGATAACTGCTCTTGGCTGGCAACGTCTGCCCCTGCGCTTTCGGCACTTGGGCTCTGGTGAGAGCCGGTTAAGGGACTGTTTAAGTTTGTTTCTCGGGGGGATGGAGGGTGGTACTCGGCTCTGTCTGACCAGGTTGGGGGTGGTCGGCTGTGGGCGGGGGGAGGGCGTCTACGCATTGATCAAGTTTGGGTTTGTTGCCTGGGAAAAATGGGAGGTTTGGTTCCAATGGAATGTTATGCCTGGTATTGTGCTAATCGTTGCTGCAACTGTGGTCCTGCCTCCATATTTAAGATGCTCAAGAGACCCTGCAGTAAACTGCCCACACGTACTGATTCTAGATGGAGGACCATGAGGATCTAAGTATGGACAATGGTCCCAATCTTATGAGGATGTTGACCTGGAATGTACGGGGGCTCAATGACTACCGCAAGCTTAGAAAAGTAATGAGCTACCTTCACAGACACCGTATTGATATAGCCCTCCTGCAAGAAACACACCTCCCACTTATGAGTAAGATGTTGTCTGCGAGAGGTTTGGGAGGTAATTGTGTAGCAGCTGGTTTCACTACCCACTCTAGGGGGGTGGTGACATGGGTAAACCCCCGCTCGCAGCTAATGTTGACGCCTCTGTCTACTGACCCGGAGGGTCGATTCACCATTTCACGATGCACAGGTAAAGGCCATGACTTAATTGTGGTGAATGTCTATGGTCCCAACTACGATAACCCCGCTTTTTACACCGCCCTTGCTGACACATGCAGGATTTATGTTCGTTCTAGAATGGTATGGGGTGGGGATTTTAACTTTGTGATGCATCCGGACCTGGATCGGTCAGCTGGGTCGGCCCGCAGCCCTGCGGCAGCCGCCGTTCTTATGCACACAGAACTAATCAAGTTAGACATGGAAGACATATGGGGACACAGACACCCGGGGAAGGGGGGGTTTACACATTACTCGGCTTATCATAATATACATACGAGGATAGATTACTGGTTCGTATCTTCCACCCTCCTGAATTCGGTGAAAGGTTGTACAATCCTCCCACGCACGCTGTCGGACCACTCCCCACTGCTTCTGTCCCTCGCTGCTCCTGCTAGGAAAATCTCCCCGTTTACTTGGAGGTTCCCGCCATATTCTCTCCTAGATGAGGCTTTCAGAGGAGAGATAGCGGAGGACATAGAGACATTCTTTGACACTAACTTGGGGTCTGTAGACAGCTTTCAGACGGTGTGGGTCACCTTTAAGGTTTACATCCGGGGAATGACGATGGCAAAACATTCTGGGGTGCTCAAATCTATTAGACACAGACTCAAAAGTCTTGAGACACAATTGGAAGATTTAGAAAAACAACACAGGCGCACATCGGACACTGACTCGGAAGAACAGTTAAAAGACTGATCGTAGAATTCAATGAGGAAGCTGACAGAGAGGTTAAACATATGGGGAAGTATGCCACGGCGCGAACATATGGGGAGAGGGATCGCCCAGGTTCATTGCTGGCCAGATTGATGCGCAGTAGTAGACCCAGACTTGTCATAGAGGAACTAGTGACATCCACAGGAGAGGTGGTTACAGAGGAGGCTGACATCATTGCAGAATTTAAGGATTAATATTCTAAACTTTATAGATCTAGATCTGAGCATATGGAGGAGGAGATTGATGACTGCCTTAGTTATATTAAAATGCCCTTCCTGGAAAATTTCCAAAGGGAATTCTTGATGATGCCCATACAGCGTGACGAGATCCTAGAGGCGCTAGAGGGAATGAGATCAGGCAGCGCTCCGGGTGTGGATGGACTTACGTTAGCCTTCTATAAGGCCTCCAAAGATACCCTTGTACCCCACCTGATGTCCCTTTTCAATGACATATGTCAACAGGGTAGTATGTCGAAATCTATGAGAGAAGCCCTTCTTATCACTATCCCCTGAACCGGGGAAGTCCCCCAGGGAATGCGGCTCATACAGGCCACTTTCTCTTCTGAATGTGGATGCCAAGTTGTACGCGAATGTACTAGCTGCGAGATTGGCTATAATTGTCCCGGAAATGGTTGCTCCGGAACAGGCGGGTTTTGTTCCCGCAAGGAACTTGACATATAACCTTCGCACTGTCCTAGGCACTATGTAACACGTGAAACAAGACAACAAGGCAGTCGAAATATTTCTAAACATGGAGAAGGCCTTTGACTCTGTGGAGTGGCCCTTCATGCTAAGGGTACTGCAGAAGTATGGGCTGGGAGAACCTTTCCTACAGATGCTAGGTGCACTTTATTACAAGCCCTCGGCTCACCTGAAACTAGGAGACACTGTCACTGACCCCATTGCAATAAGTAGAGGCACTAGACAGGGTTGCCCCCTGTCTCCTCTGTTATATGCGCTAGTGGCAGAACCCCTGGCGTGTGCGATCAGAGAATACCACGAACACGAAGGGATCAACTTCCCTGCAAGATTGGTATATCCACGTATGCGGATGATACCTTGCTATATGTCAGAGAACCGGTAGTCAATCTTCCATCAGTGCTGCGGGAGGTGGTGAGATTTGGAGCGTTATCTGGGCTACGCGTGAACTGGGACAAATCGGTTGCTCTTCCATTAACACCGGTGACTGTCCCGTTTGTGGTGGAGTACCTGCTGCAATGGACCTCGGACTCCATAATATACCTGGGAATCCGCCTGCACACTGACCCTGAGTTATTGGTTCGTGAGAACTATGGTAGAGCTTACAGTAAACTAGTGGACGATGTGGAGGTCTGGTGTAGACTACCTCTGTCGCTGGTGGGGCGGATTGCGATTATGAAAATGGTGGTGCTGCCTCAGTTCCTGTTTCTCTTTCATAACATACCAGTGGTCCTGTCTAAATCCTTCTTTCGGCGCCTCACGCAAGTCCTTGTTAGGTTGGCGTGGGGAGGTAAACAACCCAGAGTCCAATGGAAGATATTGACGCTTCCTTATGAGCAGGGAGGTCTGGGAGCGCCGGATCTCGAACAGTATTATCGAATTGCGCAGGCGTCACACCTACACACGTGGATCCATGGCAATCCTGATATACCGCATGTGAAATTGGAACGGCTGTTTGCGGATCCGGTACCACTCCCGGCCACGATATGTCACCCGGTGGACCGCAGGACTGGGATACTGGATTCCATTAAGGCTACGAATCATGCATGGCATGAATTGCTTAGAATGCAAGACGGTGATAGACTGTACTCCCCTCTTATGCATGTGGAGTGGGCTGTGTGGATACCTCCTCTAGCAGAGAAAGCGGTAACGAAGGCACTACTGGAGCTGGGTATTACCAAGATGGGGGATTTGTTCCTTGACGGCACTATGAAAACTCTCCACCAGGTTCTGCAATTGCAGACAGGGAAGTCGCTGCTTCATAGCTTCCAATACCATAGGGTGCGCAGTGCCCTGCAGGAACTTCTAGGTCCGGAGCTGGCTGCCGGAAATGCCGGAACTCACCTATGTTATTAAGAACCCTGCAACTGGTAAACTGGTGTCCAAACTTAAAAAAATGGGGGACCGACATAAGTCTGGTCTGCAATCTAAGGGAAGGGCGGGGTGGCAGGCTGATCTCCAGACGCAGATCACTGACGAGATGTGGAGTTATTGTTGCACCACGATCAGGAAAATATCTCTGAATAACAGACATAGGCTGATTCATTTCAAATACTTGAAGCGTGTCTATTATACCCCGGAGAGACTGCATAGGTATGGCCTGAGAGAATCCTCGGACTGCGAACGCTGCCATCTCCAGATTGCGGACTTCATACATATGGCTTGGTCCTGCCCCGGAATTCACAGATTCTGGACGGAGATATTCTCCAAATTGGGGCGGATTCTAGGGGTGGACGTCCCGCCTGACCCTGCCCTGGCACTGCTGGGTTATTCCAAACCTCTACCGGTGGCGCTGCGGAGACTGGCCGATATAGCCCTGCTGACTGCCAAACTTACTGTAGCCATGTGCTGGATGAGGGGGCCACTACCGACGAAACAAAGGTGGGAGGTGGACCTGCTATACTGCTGTACACAGTCGGAGACATACAGCGAACTACTTCCTCCCAGGAGTCGCCCCAAGAATTTCTGGGGTCTGTACAGGGCCTATCTGGATGTTCGAGATAGCGCAGACACAGGATCTGACCTGGACGCAGGGGAAGAAGAGACTTGGGTTGAGGCTGCGGATCACCTGGGGTGCGATACCACAGGCATTTAAGGACGCTCCGGGCGAAAGGCCTTGGCTCTGGACACAGGGTGCCTGGGTGCCTGGCAGTACGCAGTAGGAGAAACTCCTCGCAGTGACATGAGATATCCTTAGAGGGAGGGAGGCGGTGACGCTCGGGGGCCTGGTTCCAACTCTGAATAATTGCAGGTGGATGGACTGCAGTGACTGACACCACGGCACACAGGCAGTACACGCAACTGTAGCACATGCTAGAACGACAGGCACACTTTGGGTTGTGGGGTGGTTGTTGGGAAGGGGAGGGTAATTTGAGGGGTGGGTAGTTTGAACAGTTTCTGAAAGGGCACTATTTTTGGCATATAAGCCTGGGAGTTCCGATGTACTATATTGCCAGCGGCAGTATGGTCGGGGGCAGTTTGCTCCTCCTAGACGCACAGTTAAGAAGTGGTAAGTGGTTGATGAGACCCCACTACATGCATTGCATTCCTAACTGTCCCTCTATTACCCGTTCTGCCGCCAGGCCCCAGGGATGCTGGCATGTAGGCTGTGTAAGATACATCTCAACTGAAGTGATGTGCTAATGTGGACTGCTGCCGGCCTCCGGGTTGTAGGCAATAAGAGCTGTGTAATAATTGTATATGCAATAAAGTATAAAGTTAATAAAAACAATTTTTTTAAAAAGAATGTTAGATGTCATAGACATACACCACTCACTAGTATTTTGTCTAGGAATGAAGAAATGCGAATACAGAAACCAATCTAATAATTTGTGACTGTCTACTCTAAAGTAAAAATGTCCCTTTTTCCAGGGAAGGGTGTTGTCTTGCTGCACTTTTTGCACAACTGATGAATGCTTGCTTTTTAACAGGCACCATTTTTCTCATAACAGACAGAAGCTTCACTTCTAAGAACAAGAGCAAGATCAGATCATCATCACTAGGACGGAGTGACCAACGATTCAGCACCAAAAAGAAAAATTAAAGTTCAAACCAGGTGAGGGCTCGGCTCGCCCACAATAAATGTGTGAAATAAATCAATAAGCATTTTTCCATTTTTAATTACCCTATTATGTTTTATGACAAGCTTGATTTTAATAAATGCTTTTACTTTTAATAAAGCTTTAAAACTTAAATAGACTCTGTGGTTTTTGGTCAAGAGTGACTGAGCAAAAGGTTTTGAAATTTGCAAGCATGAGTCCGTGCCTCTGACACTTCTGGACTCTGACTGCGTACTCTTGTCCTGCGTTGGATAATCATCATTGGGGATCAATCATCGATGGATTCGGGAGCTAAATGACTCTGCCACACTATCTAGTCAGTAAGGAGATTGGGGGTTCTTCAAAGTCTCATATCACTGAGGTATGTGGAAAGTCTACCTGCGCCTATTATAATTGATAAACAATGCACTATTTAGTGTCCATAGTTCTGTTTGTGCAGATTTGTCCCTGCAACAGTAGTAGTATGGATTGTCCTCCTATCCAAACCAAAAGTAAAGTAGTATCTTATTATTTCTTGGTGGTCATTCACATTTTATTGTTGGTAATTGTCAAAGCATAAACATTTAGAAGACTTGAAAAGGCATTATGGACAATCCCAGAGGACTGTACTCAGTGCATAGAGCTATTGCTGACTAGAATGGGAGTTTCGTTTAAAACTTTTTGCCAAATGAGCAATCTTAGTTAGCTACACAGACAGACTAATAAGAATAATCTAGTAATACCACAGGGAGTCATAGTAGAGGCAGGATAATAATTTAGATACAATCTACAAGAAGATCAAAGACGATTTAGAAAAAATCGAATGAGGAACGCTACGAAAAAATAGGTACTCTATATTAAAATTAAAACTTACCGGAGCCAGCAAAGGAGCCCTCGCCTGACCGATCCTGGCCCTGTACAGCAGCAGCAGCCGATACCCCCTCCTCCTCTGGGCTCTTGCCCCTGGGGGGAGCTGATGTACAACATGAAAGAATGAAAGACCCGAAAACATGGATGATTGTTGTCAACCAAATGAAACATTTCAAAAGAACAATAACAAAATATTTTGGCGAAATAGCAAACAGACAACTATTCCACAGGGCATATTGACCTATCTCATGTGGTCTACTACTATATATTAGTATTGCTTGATTTGCGGACCGTCGACTTGGAAAGTTATGTAACTCACCAAACAAACTACTAAAGAGGTTCTCCTAGGACATTACAGGCAGCAGTCCGCAGCAGGCGAAGTGACAGACAAACTCCATCGTGATTGCAGATCAGTGACAACACTAAAAAGTTTCCTACTACATTAACCAGTCATTAAAATACTCAAACTATCAATCCACCACCACTATTTCTTCTTATTGCCAGGTGTACAAAGGAAGGACTGGACTTGAGTCCGTAGGGGCAGATTTACAAGCCCCTTGCGGCTCTTTTGCTCCGTTGTTGCGTGACTTTTGTGACGCTGCGGCAGAACAAAAGAGGCGCCATGGTGCGGCGTATATTAACAATGTGACGCATATGGCAGATGCATCACGTTGTAAAGCCCTGCGCCATTAGGGGGCGTTCTGGCGCAAGGGAGGGCGTTCCTGCTCAGGAACGCATCCTAAAAGTGGCTGAGGGAAATCTCAAAGATTTCAATCAGTCACTTTTAGGACAATGATGCGTCACTCAAACCCAGCGCCTGCTTGAAGCAGACGTACGGCTTGACGCAGCATTGGGGCGATAGGGCACCCCAGAGAATTGCTGGAGCTGCTCCATCGTTGCAACGCAACTCCAGCAATGCGCCGCCTTTACGGCACAGATGCGTAATGCTTCGGTGACGTTTTGGGCCCATGGTGCGCCGCATTGTAAATACGGCGCACCATGGGTGGTGGTGGCGTGGTGCACAATTACTGGCGCATTCCTGCTACTTTGCAGGGATGCGCCGGTAATTGCAAATCTGCCCCTTAGTGTCTAGCATTACGCAGTTCTGTAAACTATACTCATACATAATTTCTCAGGGCATTGAAATGAACACAAAATCGAAAAAAAATAATCATAGTAGCAACGCAACTGAGAAGGAGAGCAGTGCACCTGAAATGCACAGAAGATTTTGAAATATCATTTACCTACAATGTAATCGGCAGCATTATTGCTCTTGGAAAAAAACAAAAATTTGCAATATAATAACACACAGAGCAGGAGAAAACAGAGTAGTGATGAAATAGCTACTACTACTCACCAAGCCCGGGGATCTCGATGCCCAGCAGGTCGAGCAGGTCGCGTTCCCAGTCCAGGAGATCCGTCCAACGGTGGGTGGCCTGGTTGTAGATGCGTCGACCCGAGAGTGCGAATTCATGGCCCGGCACACCTTCTCCCACCGCTTTCGGCGCTCCCGGAGACTGTAGCCGCTTGCGATCCTGCCGCCTGCCATGATGGTCCTGGGGAGGCGGCGCTGTACATAGAACACTAGTGCGGCCACCTCCTCCGCGCTAATGATCTCCCGTGGCATCACTAGCTCCCCCCTCAAACGCCCGCACGGGAGCTGGGCACGGGGTGCGGGAAGCTTCCCCTTCTCGGGCTGCTTCCTGGCTCCCTTTACCATAGTCTGGGCAGAAAGGAAGGTAAATAAGAAATAAGAAATAGAATAGGGAAGAAGAAAAGAAAAGAGTTTAAAAAAGTAGTTTAAAATTAACCAAAAGTAGCAGAAAACACAAAAATATAGAGCGAGAATAATAGAGGGATAGATAATAAGTAAAATAGATTAAAAAAACTTCAAACAAGCAAAGGATGGCACAGATTGAGAGAGGATACAGAAAGCATGCCCATAACCATAGCAATGAATGAAAAGCAAGATGGCCGCGCCCGTTCACGACCGCGTGGGTAAGTTCGCGCGAGATTCCCCCCGCGATCACACGCGAACTTGTACTAGCGAGCCGCACACTTTGCGAGAATACACATAGCGCCCGGAAACGTAAATATGTCACGCAAACAAGATGGCCACGCCCATGTACAACCGCTAGGGTAACTTCGCCTCGTTGCGCTACCAGCGGCTTGCGAAAATGCAAAAAACCATGCGAACTAACATGCCGCAAAAAAACAAATCGCATATTCGCACGAATTCGCGGCTTCCAAATTTGATCTCGCACAAATATGCGCCCGCGAATCACGTGAAATTGCAGAAAAACGATTTTTGCAAAACTGAAAGCACTCAGCAGGTGCAAAAGTTCAAGCTCATCATTAGTAACCATTCCCTGTAGTGCTTCCTGAGGGGCCCCTCCAGAGTTCAGTTGCCTACCTGCAACTATTCTATGACCCTGCTCTGACCCTCACAGCAGGCTCAGAGAATAGCTACAAGTATGGCACAAAGGTCCTGTTAAAAAGAATTACACTGCAACAGAAAGCAATTACAGATAAGGAAGCAGGTGCCAGACTGGAAGTTCAAATTCAGTGACACATTAATCAACTCCTAATTCATTCATGTCAGTTGAGGCAGGGCAGGTGTGCTAACGAATTTTGCAAAACTGAAAGCACTTAGCAGGTGCAAAAGTTCAAGCTCATCATTAATCAGGAAGTACTTTCAGCTAAGGAAGCAGTTGCCAGCTCAAATTCAGTGACACATTAATCAGCCCCAAATTAATTCATGTCAGTTGAGGCAGGACAGGTGTGCTTCTGCCCCATAATCTACCGTGATGAATCAGAGGGTGGCATTGATGTACCAGAGGGTGGCATGGGTGAGACAGAGGGTGGCAGTGGTGAAACAGAGGGTGCTGTGATGAACCAGATGTAGAAACAACATGGTTGTGACCGTTGTGACCCGAAAAGTAAGTTCGCGTTTGCGAACTGATAAAAAACCCTCGCGAACTGGCAGAAACCCTTGCGAACACAAAAAAATCTGCAAATTTGCGAAAGTTCGCGGATTTTGCAGATTGTGAATTCGTGAATACGCAAATTCGCGAATTGCGAATTCGCAAAATTCGCCCATGCTGGGAGAAAAGGCACAACCAGGCACAGCTGGTAAAGACCGCGCCGTGAGGGGAACGGCTGAAGCAAACAGTGCACTCACCCACCGCCGTGAGGGAAACGGCCGAAACACCGCAGCTTTCCCCGCATCGCCGTGAGGGCAACGGCTAAGGACTACTCCTCCCAGGTGCCCCGGGGATCACCGGCGCACCGGTGACATCACAGCCTGCGCCCGGGGGCGCTACTAAACACCGGAGCGCCGAGCGCTCTGTGGGGGAAAAGGCACAACCAGGCACAGCTGGTAAAGACCGCGCCGTGAGGGGAACGGCTGAAGCAAACAGTGCACTCACCCACCGCTGTGAGGGAAACGGCCGAAACACCGCAGCTTTCCCCGCATCGCCGTGAGGGCAACGGCTAAGGACTACTCCTCCCAGGTGCCCCGGGGATCACCGGCGCACCGGTGACATCACAGCCTGCGCCCGGGGGCGCTACTAAACACCGGAGCGCCGAGCGCTCTGTGGGGGAAAAGGCACAATCAGGCACAGCTGGTAAAGACCGCGCCGTGAGGGGAACGGCTGAAGCAAACAGTGCACTCACCCACCGCCGTGAGGGAAATGGCCGAAACACCGCAGCTTTCCCCGCATCGCTGTGAGGGCAACGGCTAAGGACTACTCCTCCCAGGTGCCCCGGGGATCACCGGCGCACTGGTGACATCACAGCCTGCGCCCGGGGGCGCTACTAAACACCGGAATGCCTCCCGTCCCGCGAGGACGTGCGCGGGACGCGCCGGGCGGAGCCCGGGCAGAGGGCGGGCCGTCTGTGGCCGTCAGGGGCTGAAGGGGGCTGGGCTGGGCCCCCCTCTAACCTCCAGCATCAGCATGGGCAAACGGAAAAAGGTATGTAGCAAAGACGATGGTGGGACAAAAGCTAAACACCCTAGACATTCCGAATCTATTATTTCATACTTAACCTCAGCGGTGGGGGTTTTGACTAAAGAAATTGCACACGCTGAGGAAGAATTGGGCCTGAACACAGAGGAGATCGACCCAGCCCTGAGATCTGACCACATTAGGGAGATGCCTTTGGTCACAACTGTTGTAATTACCAATCGGGAATCAAATCCACCGCATATCGCTCAATTAACTCCTGCAGATGCATCGACCGTCCACTTACCTACACCCCCTACGCCCATTGTAACCCCACATAGGGCGTATAAGAGGAGAAAACCACTAAGCTCTTTAAGAAGGCCGAAAAAAGACTCGGCACACATTAATAGACTGGATTCTCGCCTCAAGAGCCAAATTGGGAAACTTATTGAGGATCTTTTCACCGAGCGCCTGGAACCCGTATTGGTATCTGTAGCCAAAGACATTGTGGACACCTTAAACACTTGCGTAGCAGGGATTCTATCTAAATGCGAAAAGATTGATCAGCTGTTGCGACAGCATAGCGGGGCTAAGGGAGGCCCGACCCAGCCAGATGTTCCAGCTAACATTTTGTCTACAGTTGATAATTCTAACCCCATACCCCGTCGGGCCCCTAGTGTGGTAGAGGACACTAACACAGTAGGAAAGCCAAGCGCAAGTGTTGGGTCAGCAAACCCAATCATTTACTCAAATGCATGCCATAGCCGGGATAAGGCTAATTGTAGACATCCCCGTCAGACTGGTTACACCCTGGAGCTCCCACCGGATGCTGCACCTCTGGTGGCTATCTTTACAGGAGTTACCCCGGTAAGGGGGGGTGTCTGGGAGACTACCGCTGACTTGATGAACCTAGCTAGTAAGTGGTGTGACCAGTTCAGCTCAGGTGAAGCTAATATAGCTAGTGCTATCACAATGGTAAGGAGGGTACGATGGGTGGGGCAAAGACCAAAGAACATCCCAGGGGATTGCGTGGTGGTCAACTTCAATAACAGGAATTGTGCAGAAAAATTATTTTGGGATGGCTCAGAGCTTGTAAATAGAGGCATTAGACCCCTCCCCCTGGGGTTCTTTTACCCACCACCCAGTGTTCATAGACATGTAGCCCCACACTCCCGACCATACACAAGACCGAGCAATACAAGTACTCTAACATACCAGGCCAGGATGAGTGCCCAGCGGCACTTTGCCCTGAGGCCAACCAGGGGAGGGGACGTTGAACTGTTGAACATAATTCCAGCCTCCCCGCTAAATGTGCAACCTAGGGGAGAGATACAGCTTTGTAACAGGTTCTCACCCCTATCACAGATGGAATGCAATGATTGACTGGGCCATGTAACGGCAAGTAAGGGGAAGGAGAGAGATTACTCCACTATCCCTATAGACTCGCATATAGTCCCATGTAAATTTTTAAGTTGGAACGTGGCGGGCATCAGATCTAAAAGCTCTGATCCCATTTGGTTGCAATTTATAAAACACTTCGACATCCTGGCACTGCAGGAAACCTGGGATGCAGATTCTATCTTTAATCTTGATGGTTTTCAAAGCTTTGCCACTCCTTCGATTAGAGGGACTATGGGGAGATCTAAGGGCGGCTTACTTTTTCTTGTCTCATTAGATCTTGCTGGGTTATTCAGAAAATGTCATGTTGAGTCAAATAACTTTCTTATCCTTGAATGGTCCATGTCGAATAAGAAATACCTTTTGATAAACTTGTATAATGCCATGGATGGTCTTGAACATTTTAATATATTAGAATAATTTTTGTCAGTCTACAAAGTTAATCACTCTGGTAGAGATTCCCCTTATGGGGGATTTTAATATACACCCTTGTAAATGGGATTGTTATGGGGATGATTTAGATGGGCAGCCAAATAGTAAGGTACCCCATTCTGAACATGGTAACCAGGGGGAAGATTTGGAATCATTGCTTTCGAATCTGAACCTATTAGAACCACCTAGGGAAAGTGGTAATGAGAACGTACCTACCTTCACAGGGAGGGGGGTTAGTTCTGTTATCGATTACATTTTTGTGTCCCCCCTATTGTTGACTACAACATTGGCTTATAGCGTAGTGATATCACCATTTTCGACCATAACCCTCTTGTATTAGAACTGGAAATGGGTAATAAGACTACAATCAGGGCCCCAGGAAGGGAAGCACCACGAGCCATTTCCACAAAAGACCAAGGCAGACAGTTAAAATGGGACAAAATAGTCCCAGAGGCCTTCTTTGAAGAACTGGTGGCCACGACGGAGTCCAATATTGGTATCTGCCTAGGTGGCAACGATGTGGGTGAGGGAACGATAACCGCCTTCACAGCTATTTGTAAACAAATAGCTGATAACCTACACAAGGGGAGAGGGACACATCATAAGAAAGCCCAAAGATGGTTTGATAGCTCTTGCTCAAAAGCCCATGAGGCCCTTCTGGAGGTCCTGAAGAGGACCCCAAGAGATAGAATTTTGGTTTCCTCTCTTCGCAAGGAGTACAAATTGGCAATCTCCGTGCGGAAACAGAAAATCAAAGAGGAGGCATGGGATAACTTACAGGCTTTGGATGTACTAAGAGATAGCAGGAAGTTCTGGGCCATAATAAATCAGCCATTCTTCTCGGAAAGCGAAAATATAGATACGGACTGCGTAATTACGGACGATGCATGGCTCCAGCACTTTAAGAACATTTATGGGGACAATGACACGCTTGAGTTAACATCCGTAACCCCTATTATTAGCTGTCCCAGGACCCCCATCAAATTCGAACTAGAAGAAGTAGAAAGGGCCATTTGTGCTACTTCTAAAAACAAGGCCCCAGGCCCCGATGGGGTGCCTGCAGATCTTTTCATCATGTATCCCAACTTCTGGGCAAAAATCCTAACAAACGTATTTAATGCCGCAGCACTGGTGGGTTCTCCCTCATCCTGGGGTTCTTCCATTATTGTGCCTATTTTCAAAAAGGGGAGCCGTGGGGACCCCGCCAGCTACAGGCCAATCTCCCTGTTAGACTCGGCCGTTAAGATCATGGGAAGAGTTATCCTTCAGAAACTGGAAGATTGGCTGAATGGCGGGGGGGGGGGTACTATCGAATCTCCAGTACGGCTTCAGGGAGCACAAGGGCACCATGGACCAATGCCTTAATTTATACCTCTTGATTAACAAATACACAGTGGCAAAAGAAGGCTTCCTATATGTTGGGTTCATGGATTTATCATCAGCCTTCGATATGGTGAATCGCTCTAAATTATGGTGGATTTTGTTAGATATGGGCATAGATGCATCCCTAGTTTATTTTCTTGCCTCGCTCCATCAGGACCTAGCAGCAGCTGTCAGGGTTACACAGGACGGCAGGTGCACGGGCCAATTTAGTTCTAGACGGGGAGTCAGACAAGGCTGCATCCTGGCTCCCCTTCTTTTCACGATCTACATAAATGGCCTGGAAAAATCTCTGGCCGGGGTCGGTGCGGACATTCCAAGTGCAGGAGGAACGGGCATCCCGGTCCTCCTGTATGCGGATGACGCCGTACTTATTGCCCGCACTGGTCTGGGCCTACAGAGGCAGCTGGACAGCTTTGGAGCATTTATGGATTCCCTTGACCTTAAAGTTAACAGCAAAAAATCCCATGTTATGATTGCAGGGGCTCGCAGGAAGATCAGGAGCGTTAAAACCTTTAATTGCCTGGGTGCGGAAGTCTCTAGGGTCCCGGTTTTTACTTATTTGTGGGTTCTATTCGACGAGAAAGGTAATTGGGGTCCCCAGCAGAAACACAAAAGCAACATAGTGGCTAGATCCACAACAGCGCTTCTTAATTTTGCAAAAAGGTTGGGAGCCAAACCCTTGGAACCCATGCTTAAAATTTACAAGGTTAAGTGCTGTGCGATTGCCTCCTACGGGGCGTCGATATGGGGATATGGTCACGTGGGCAAAATCCAATCGGTCGAAAACAAGTTTCTTAGATCCCTGCTGGCGGTACCTCAGTCATCGTCGACAATGGCGGTACACTGTGAACTAGGCGTTGGTTATATTTCAGACTACCTTAAAGCAGCCCCGTTGATTTTCTGGGCAAAGACATGGCTCAATGAGGACATTACTCTTAATCACCTCATCCTTAAAGATTGTCTGGCCCTCGACAAGGCTCACAGCATCCCATGGCTGGCATACGTTAGAGCAGCGTGTGTCAGACTGGGACGCCCTGAACTGTTTACCAACCCAGAGGGAATCAAGAAAGAGGATCTGGGATGGATCAAATATAACTTCCGGATCATGGCAGAGTCAGACAGGGAGGAGGTGGAACTTAAAAAAGTAGGAGTAAGAAGCATTTATGCTCTTCAGACCTCGCCTTACATAGAACCATATCTTAAGATTGTCACAAAGCCGTACCATCGCTTCTTGCTGATAAGGTTCAGATTTAACCTAATCCACCTGGTTTTGGGTGACTATCAACAATGGGGCAAACCATCTGATTCTCCACCATGTTCCTGTGATAACTTCTCGACACAAGACACTCTCCACCTAACTATGTTTTGTGAAAATTTTTCGGAGGCACGAAATAAATTCTTGTTGCCCATATTACGAGAAGCGGGTTTCATACAGGTGAGGCCTGCACTACTATATTTGAAATTACTGAATAGTGTGCTGGTCATCTTTAGCGTAGCACGTTTTCTGGTGGCTGCAGCAAGAGTAAAGAATAAAAGAACAGTATATATGAATTGAACTCCTTCCCCACAATCATGGAACCGATAATATTATACATTTTAACTGTATTTTAATAGTAGTTTTAAGTACATTTGGAGATATCTTGTATTAATTGTCTTCTCATGAACCATGTAATATACATTGTGCATATAAATTAATGCTTGTACATATATGCTTGTTTCTTTTAATTGTAAATATATTTCTAGTCTGTATGTATGTATTGCTGCTTCTTTTATGATTTTAATTAATCGAAATAAAGAGTTTTGACTGACTGACTGACTGGCCCATGCTTAATAACTTGTTTACACCTGTGTGGAATATTTAATTTACAGGTAAGTCCCTTATATAGTGGTATATCATATACCAAGGGCCTGTACAGTAAAAACTATCAGTGAGCCTGTAGCAGATTGTGCCACCCACTTAGGTAGTCCTTTAAAACATGCCCAAGGCCTGCCACTGCACAGCCTGTGTGTGCAGTTTACACTGTGCTGTCAATTTGTCATTTAAAACACAATGACAACCCTTAAACTCCCCTTGTATTACATATAAGGCCTCACTAAGATAGGCCCTAGGTAGCCCATATGGCAGAGTTCTGTGTAATTAAAGGGCAGGACATATGCTTTTAGGTTTCACATGTCATGTTAGTGAAAAACTCCCAAATTATATATTTGTTTCACTATTGTAAGGCCTACCCCTCTCGTAAATTAACATTGGTGATTTTGTATTACACTTAATAAGCTGTAATTTCCTACTGGATGGAGGTAGAGTTGTCATGTTTAGTACCTCTGGCGTGTTAATGGTTAAGGCTCTTTTAAGGTGAAGTTGAATTTATCAATACAATTTTAAAAATGCCACTTTTAGAAAGATGCAAAAACAACAGTTGATGGACAGAATGCAGAACAATGTCATACGTTCACCTCAGTACAAAGATATGGGCCTGAATCCATCGTTATTTTGCTTACCATGCCATTCAAGTTTGAACCCAGCCATTTACAAATCAGTCTTGACCCTGTGCCTCAAGGGAACAGTCCAGCCAGAACTGCCAAGTCAGGTACTCCTTGGATGGAAACAAGCATCCAAGGACCCGTTTCTGGGTTTCACCCTTCTTCAGCCTAGATAGCTTGATTCCATTGGCGTTGAGAGCACGGGACCCACGTCGGGCTACGCGTCCCACTCGGGGTGGCAAATGCAAAAACAACAGTTGATGGACAGAATGCAGAACAATGTCATACATTCACCCCAGTACAGAGATCTGGGCCTGAATCCATCGTTTTTTTGCTCACCATGCCATACCAGCTTGAACCCAGCCATATGCAAATCAGTCTTGACCCTGTGCCTCATTGGAACAATCCAGTCCGAACTGCCAAGCCAGGTACTCCCTGGACTGAAAACTAGCATCCTAGGGCCGGTTTCGGGGTTTCACCCCTCTTCAGCAGGTATAGCTTGATTCCAGTGGCATGGAGAGCAGTGGACCACGTCTGGGCATACCCGTCCCACTCGGGGGGACAAATGCAAAAACAACAGTTGATGGACCGAATGCAAGACAGTCTCATACATTCACCCCAGTTCAGAGATCTGGGCCTGAATCCATAATTTTCTTGCTCACCAGGCCATTCCAGTTTGAACCCAGCCATATGCAAATCAGTCTTGACCCTGTGCCTCATGGGAACAGTCCTACTCGAACTGCCAAGCCAGGTCCTCCCTGGACTGGAAACAAGCATCGTAGGACCGGTTTTGGGGTTTCAGCCCTCATCAGCCAGGAGCTTGATTCCAGTGGCATAGTGACCTTGGGACCCATGTCTGGGCATACCCGGCGCACTTAGGGCGAGAAAGCAAAAGACACATTAGCTGAAGAGGGGTGAAACCCCAAAACCGGTCCTAGGATGCTTGTTTCTAGTCCATGGAGGCCCTGACTTGGCAGTTTGGGCTGGACTGTCCTCATGAGGCACAGGGTCAAAACTGATTTGCTACCCAAATACAGGCATGGATACTTCCACCCGTACCAAACGTCACAACTACTTCTTGGAAAACCAGCTTAAGCAGTCAGGGACTTCCCCTTGCTTGAATATTGATTTGTCCGAGAACTCAGTTACTTTAGAAAGAACAACTATTCCTTAGGGGTTCTTTCCCGACGTTCATATTCCCGACTTTATGTCAAACTATGGCATTCCTACACACCTTCAAGGTAAAACTATACCTTCACTTGCTCTAGCAAGATACAGTGGTTTGGAGCAGTTCGAAGACCTACTTGCCCGACGCAGTATGCCACAGCAAGTGCAGAAGAAAGCTGCCCTTTTCCTGCCAAGAATCCAGCTCCAGTATTTCCGGCTCCCCTAGCAGGATGTTGGGAAATCGAGTCCCGAGACAGAGATACTAGACCTCCTTCATTCTAAGCAAGGTATGGAGCTGATTAGAACCTAGAGAAACCTTTGGTTGATTCTTGGCATAAAACAAAACCTATGCTACACAATACTTACTTCTTCCCTCGTACTAGACTTAGGTTAGGTACATTGGGGTAGGTGTATTTTAGAAGCACCAGTTGAGTGTTTTAGTCAATGTTATTTATGTATGTATTTTTATATGGCTTAGGAACCATATAATGCTCTTACAGTATTATTTCATATTACTGTTTACGCTCTACGCATTATACTTTGCAGTCTGCATAGCGATTGTATCAGTTCAACTCTCTTGCATGAGAAAGAAGACAGTTCAATAAACCCTTTTTATTGAAAACGCCCGTCTCACTATTTCTCTGCAATCTCTGTAGAAACTAAGCATTCACGATTGACTGAGTGAAATACTTATCTATTGTTTCCGCGACTCTGCAAGATATATTCTTATTCTTGGGAAACAAAGTTGTAATATTTATGTGGTTGTCAGAAACTAATCCCTTCTTGTGTATTCGAGAAAGTTTCTAGTGACCTCTGAGTTAGCTGGCACACACACAATTAAGTTTAGTATATTCGATAGAGACCTAGTTGACCTCAGTCCTACGTCAAATCTATAGGATATATTATTCCAATGCCCAGAGCCTATTGCGAATATAGGAACTACACTACATTGGCGCCCAACGTTTGGTAAGGCACTAATTTAACGCTAGATACTAAAGTAACTCAATTGTGCTTTTCTCAGAGACCCCTTTTTCCGTAATACTCCAATAGACGTCTGGAGTGGGTAAAGGGATAATATCGGCCATAACTGAGTAGGATGAAAAATCCTATGTATTTGTTTTTGGTTTGTTCAACGTTGAAGGATGCAGTGTTCCAAAATATTGTGCACCTTATCTTTGTTTCCTTGAAACTTGCTCTGCAACTTTCATTAAACAATGTCGAATAACGGCGACAACACCGCAACCGGTGGAGCTGCAGCAGATGCAGCCGGACAAGTTTTCAACTTTACAGGTTTCCAAGAGACCGACGATGATGCTATAAGCATTCCTGAAACTTTAAGGAAATCCATCGCTATAAAACTTATAAGAAATTGCCTATCAGCAAGAGGCGGTAGGGTAGTTTTTGTGATAGAGGCATATGAATATCATCAGACAGAGGTATTCTATTCATGGATAGCCTTCCCAGAAGCAAATACAGGAACAGTGTTTCACTTCTTCAAAGAAGATGAACCACCAGAGGAATACATTCCTTTCAAGGATATCAAAATTCTTCTAACATACCAAGAGCATGCCCTAAAACATATACATCACATTACCAGACTAGGTCCACTAGGTAGACCAGGAGCAGTATGGCCAGTATTAGCCAGCTATACACCACATCCTGCCGTTGAAGAAATGTCAGATGCGAAGTTACTAACTCAACTTAAAGAGTTAATCAAAATCTATAGATAATTGGTTCAATATGTCATGCTAACTTTCACGGTCCAAACGGCAATAAGAATTCCACAACACACCCCCTACTGGGGGAACATAAAAAAATTACACCACAGACTCTACATTCAGTCGTTGGTAAATTACCTGCAAAACGGGTAAAAATTCCATTCTGGATAGCTCAAAAAATTACTCAAATAGAGGCAGTATTTCCTGATTCTGCCCCTAATGAGAAACACAGAATTCTAACAACCTGTTTACCAATGAGAATCGCACCACACCTTGAGGACTGCGACACTTGGGTTACAGTCTTTGCTGCAATCTACACTATAACACATGGTGTTCTGTCTATGGGGTAAAACCAGACATCCTGAAATCCTGAAACAGATTCAAAATGAATTTGGGGCAGAGTCTGCTCTAAATCTAGGCATGAAGTTACTGAAAGATTTCAAACAGGTCTCAACAATATTATTAGCTAATAATAAAGGTGAAGCAGCATCCGTGGCGATCCGCCAAAAGCTAAGAGAATTTGATATAACTGAGAAGCCACATGAACTGGCCAGAATAATTGAAAAATCCTCCCATGAAGAAATGGGAAGAGAGAGCTTGGGTGGGAAACCAGCTAAACCTCAACTGTCAGAAAGTCCTGAAAGGTCTTTATTGAAAACACTCCTAAGAAGAAGTGGGATAACACTAAACAAACTTCTAAAGAGAAGCGTTCTCAATCTAGAGGTAGGTCTCCTCAAAAGGAGTCCTCTAAAAGGAGGTATAACCTTGTGAATAGGGATAATTTGAGAAAACCTGATAGATATCAAGATACTGATACACGTTCCTCTCGTACCTTTCAGACTTCGTCACAGAAATCCGAAATAGGAGGATGGTCTGAACACAAGGAAGAACACGTGAATTCTAAAGACGATCAACACGTTCAGAAAAATAAGAAAATTCAATTCACCAAAAAGAAGGTAGCAGGTCTAAAAATGCCGAGGATCTTAAGGACACAACTCAAGAACGGATAATGGGCTCAAACGATGTTGGACAGCGCAGCAGAAGTCACCATAGCTCGCAAGACCTTGAAAGATCATCTGGAGACAGTGGACTTGAATGAGCACATCAAAGTTGAAAATGCAGATACCAGGGTTAGTGTCCCACATAAGTTATACGGAGTAACACTCCGGATGGAGGGGGACACAACTAGAAAAATAAGAGCACTTTTTTGGGAGAAGCTCTCTCAGGGTTATGACTTTCTTCTAACTGAACAAGACTGGCCACCTGAATTCGTCAGGGATCGCCCACATGGCGAAGAAATCATTAATGCAGCTTTTTCCAGCCACATTCCAACTCATCTAAAATATACCTATGCCAGAAAATGGACAGTAGCCCAGGCTCCTACGTTGTATAAAAATCACGTAGGATGGGATGAGGATTCTCCTCACCATAAAATCCAGTCAAAGAAATCAACCGACTGCACACAGGCAGTATTCAGTTAAGCAGGAAGCTAAAAAACAAGTCAGGGATATATTAGTACGCATGGGCTGAAAATTCGTTCCGCTCGCGGAATTTGCGGAATTTCCGGGATTTGCGCAATCCGCGAATCTCGAGAAATCGCGGTAAAATCCGCTAATCAGCGGGGACGAATTTTCAGCCAAGCACTTACAGGGTTACAGCAGTAGGTGCAAAAGTTTAAGCTAATTTTTTGTAACCTTTTACAAAAGGGTTACAAATAAATTAACTTCAACTTGGGCACCTGCTGCGGTAAGCCTGTAAGTGCTTCCTGGCGCCTCGTTGCCTACTTGCAACTATTCTCTGACCCTGCTCTGACCCTTGAAGCAGGGTCAGAGAATAGTTACAAGTAGGCAATGAGGCGCCTGTTACGAAAATTAAACCTCAACAGGAAGCACTGACAGATATAAAAACAAGCATTTGCAATGCAATTGGTCTCGCAGTAGGAAAGTTTGAGCTATTGGTGTTGTAAATGACAATTTTTTTTATTTATGTGTTGGTTTTGAAAATAGCTAAATTAATAGCTTTGTCATTTACAATGCCAATAGTTATAACTTTCGCAAATGTGACACCTATAGCATTTGTAATGCAACATGTTTTGTATTTACGTGACTTAGCTATATTGATATTACAAATTACTTTTTATTTTTTTATTTTTTTTATTTGAGCAAGTTCAGCCGTATACAATAATGCAAGGAAAGAAATTCAGTTCATATGTATCAAATAACATAAATAATTAATAATACAAAAATATATCAGAGGTTCCCAAATCATGACCTCCTATTGGACAAAGAAACAAGAAGGAAAAAAAGAAAATAATAATGATCAAATGCACAGTTACAATAAGAATAGGATAACAATAAGAATATAGAGTTCAAGTTTCATTGGGGTTTTAAGACTCCCTTTCATTCTCATACCAGAAAGTAATAGGAGCCCAAATCTGGGCCAGAGCAATTTAGATTTCTTCCCTCTTGTTTTGTAAATAGCTGTCTCTTGTTCATAGGTCCCCAAAAACTGGCTCAGCCACATTTGAAAGGTAGGTGCCTCTAGATCTTTCCATCGGGCAGCAAGTATAATTCGAAGCACAGCCATGCCTAAATATACAGACATTACTTCCTCCTTGCTAAACCCCAAAGAATCATCATGGCCAAATATGTACAAAGTCAACGAAGTTCTTAAATTATGTCCAAAGATTTCTGTCCAATAGTCGGCAATCATTTTTTTAACTACATCTAATTTGGGACAGTCGGCAAACATGTGTATAAGGTTCGCTGGAGACAGACCACATCTTGGACATTGATTGTTAGGCCTATGGCCCCAGGTAAATAATTTGGCGGGTGTATAATAAAGATCGTATATAGTTCTATAGTGTTGTGCCTTTAAGTTAGATGCTAAAAATAGTTTAGCGGATAGCATCAGTTACATGTCAACATCTATGTTGGGATTGTCTAGTTTTATTGCCCATCCTCTCTCAACTCGCTCCACATCGTCGCGAGGGCTCTTTATCAACAGATCATATATAGTGCCTATCCTGGTGGCCAGCCTAGCTATAATTTCAAAGAAAGGGATAGTCTCTGACTGTATTTTTGGTGAAAGTTGTCGAAAAGTAGTGTGTACTTGTGTGTATTTTAGATAGTCAGTGGGAGGGATTGAAAATTTCTGTTGTAGATCCCCAAATGATGCTGTGGATCCTTGTCCAAGAAAATCGCCCACAATTGCAATCCCTAAATTCTCCCATTTTCGAGAAGTGAGATCATTAAGCCGAGATGGTAAAATCGAGCTATGACAGAGAGGAGTATAGTTGGTATATTTTGGAATTGCTAGATGCTTCGATGCGCGTTTCCAGATCCTCCATGAGTCAATAACAATTTTAAATTTAATGTTTTTAAAGTATGAAGGTTCTACTTGCCTTAATAACAACCCTCTAGCTTTGTCCCCTAATGCCAGTTCATATATCAATGGTATGGTATGATCTAATAGAGCAGCTGCTATTGGGTTGATATTGAACAAAGGGATGGTTATTAAAATTTAACGCCCTGATAGAGGATCGTTGTCGTAAAATGATTGCCGCCAATGGGGCAATAGCTGGTTATGGCCGAAGGCTGGGGAGGTGGTGCCCCGAACAGGTGATGATCCTATACAACTCAGTATGTTGCTCTAAAGTTACCTATGGGGCAGAGGTGTGGGGCTTTGCTAACGTTTGCCAACTGCAGCGGGAGGAGAATAAACACCTACGATCCGTCCTGAAAGCCCCACACAGTGTAACAATCGCAATAGCACATAGGGAGTTAGGGATCCCCTACCTTGAAGATTCGATTAAGGTTAGGCCAATTTTAGCCTGGCTTAAGCTCTGGATAAACCAAGAGGCGAGCCTAAGCAGGGAAATACTGAAGGACTGCTTGGGCAGAGAAAAATGGTCGCGAATCCCGTGGCTCAGCTATGTAAAATCTGTACTGGTAACCCTGGGGCTAGGGAATCTTTTCTTTGACCCAACAGCGATCACCCACCAGCACAAGACAATTGTTAAAAAAGCGTTTTTTGCACACAAAGCCGCACAAAGAATAGAACAAGAAAGGGCTAAAATTACGGTGTGTGCATAAAACCTTGTAAAGACCAAAGATGGAATGAAACCCTATCTATATCTGTTACACAACGCACAGGAAAGGTTTTTAATGACCCGTTTTAGGCTCAATTTTTTACCTTATTTATTGGGATCACCATTAGGGTACTCACCCACTATTGAGCAGAAGGGAACCTGAGGCTGCGACAATAGGTCTCCGCAGGATTCCCTTCATTTTGTATTGATATGCCCGTTTTATTCTGAACCCAGACGTAGATTCTTGGTAGATATTTAAAAAAAATCAAATATTAAATGTGCAAAAGAGGCCTTGATTTTATTACAACAGGCGTCGGACCCCCTTACATTGTGCTGCATTATTAATTTTATCAAAGTAGCTGTCCGATTAAGAGCAACTAGAGGGGGGGAACCATGAGAATTCTGTGATTGTTTTTAATGGATCATAATGTTTTATTTAATTCACTGGGATCTTGCTGTTGTACTTACATCAGGTTACATGTTAATTTGACTGTTTGTTTTTAAAAGAAATGTACTTAATGTATAATGATTGTTTGTACTTTTATGGTGATTTTTAATCATCGAATAAAGAACCCAAATGAAATGAAAACGAACAAAGGGACCATTTGCTGAAGGAGAGTCGCCCATAGGTATAGAGTCAAGTTTGGAATGGCTAGCCCTCCCCTATACTGTGGTAAAGTCAAATATGGCATTGCCCTCCTAATTTTAACGTAGCTCCATACAAATTCGGACATACAAGAGTCCATGATTTTAATGATGGACTGTTTTTAAAGTATCTGCAATTGTATTTTTGGGCATATTTATTGTATAAATTACCTGTTTTTATTTTGAATTGTAATAAATTGCATATTTTTACAAGACACACTCTTTATGGTTTATATCTACTTTAAGTATTTGTTTATGTGTTCATGCTACATAATTCAAGCGAAATCTGGTAGTTGGAGTAATAAGTGAAATACACTTGGGTTCTTTTCATTTTGAGTTAATTTGTTGTGGGACTACTTTCTTGTTCCTCCTGATTAGACTCCTTGTCCCCTATTTTAACTATAGAGGAGGCCTCCCTTTGTTTTGATTGGGTTTTCAAAGTCTTCCAGCTTCCACCTTACGTCTTCTAATTCTGCCCTGTGGGAGTCGACTCGTTCCTGGACTACATCAGCCTCGGCTTTGTTGGCCACTATACGAGTTTCCATCTCAGTCATTCGCTTGTTAAAAGTGCCCACAGTTTTTGCTAACTTGCGCACAACTCCTTGAACTTTGTGGAGGGCTGCCTGAGCCTTGCACCCATCTTTAGAGGTCTCCTCTCGATGTGAGGCAATGGCTTGAAGAACAGTGTCCATAACTGAGGTCAGTGTGGTCCCTGGTTGATCCGGGTGATCTGATGATGGTGACCCAACGAAATGGGAAGGATTGGTTTGATTTATAGCCTGCAATGTTGGAGAATATTCCCAGGCCAGGTCTGTTGCACCGTGATGACTCTTTTTCTTTTTTAAGACTGTTTTCTGGCCAACTCTGGGTCCATTGTCTTTTAAGTTTTGATCACTTTCAGTGGTGGAATTGGACTCAGGGTCATCCACAAGATCCTCTTCAGTATCAGCCGACCAACCGGCTTCCTCAGAAAATGAAAAAAAATCTGTAGGCTCTCTGTCAGTCTCTGCTATCTCGGAAACTGCCTCAGCAAAATTAGCTATGCGCGATCCGTTTCCATCTGAACCCTCCATTCCATCGCCTATTTCCTGACTAGCAGGATTAACCACCCCAGCATCATGTAACAGCACTAACATTACCAGGGGTCCAGGTATAGCAGACAGGCGGGTCATATCATTCAATCAATCATAACATTTGTAGAGCGCACTACTCACCCGTGAGGGTCTCAAGGCGCTGGGGGGGGAGGGGTGCTGCTACTGCTCGAACAGCCAGGTCTTGAGTTGTCTCCTGAAGGCGAGATGGTCCTGGGTCAGCCACAGGTGGATGGGGAGGGAGTTCCATGTCTTGGCTGCCATGTAGGAGAAGGATCTTCCTCCGGCGGTGGCTCTTCGAATGCATAGTACGGCGGCGAGGGCGAGGCTCGTAGAACGTAGCTGGCGGGTGGGCGTGTAGAAGGTCAGGCGGTCGTTGAGGTACTTGTGGCCTAGGTTGTGGAGAGACTTTTGTGCGTGGGTGAGGAGCCTGAACGTGATCCTCTTGCTGACGGGGAGCCAGTGCAGGTCCCTCAGGTGGCCTGTGATGTGGCTGCGTCGGGGGATGTCCAGGATGAGTCGGGCGGAGGCGTTCTGGATGCGTTGGAGTCTTTTCTGTAGCTTGGCTGTGGTCCCGGCATAGAAGGTGTTTCCGTAGTCCAGTCGGCTGGTGACGAGTGCCTGGGTGACCGTCTTCTTGGTTTCGGTCGGGATTCATCCGAAGATCTTGCGGAGCATGCGTAGGGTGTTGAAGCATGATGAGGAGACGGCGTTGACTTGTCTGGTCATTGAGAGGGAGGAGTCCAGGATGAAGCCCAGGTTGCGTGCGTGGTCTGTTGGCTTCGGAGTGGTGCCTAGGGCGGGGGGCCACCAGGAGTCGTCCCAGGCAGAGGGCGATGGTCCCAGGATGAGGACTTCCGTCTTGTCTGAGTTCAGTTTCAGGCGGCTGTTCTTCATCCACTCGGCGACGTCTTTCATCCCTACGTGTAGGCTAGTTCTGGCGGTGGCGGGGTCTCTGGTGAGGGAGAGGATCAGTTGGGTGTCGTCGGCGTAGGAGATGATGTTGAGGTTGTGTTGGCGCGCGATGGCTGCAAGAGGTCTCATGTAGACGTTGAAGAGGGTGGGGCTGAGTGATGATCCTTGCGGTATGCCGCAGATGACTTCGGTGGCCTCGGATTGAAACGGGGGAGGCGGACTCTCTGTGTTCTTCTGGCGAGGAACGAGATGATCCACTCCAGTGCCTCTCTTGGATACCGATGTTGCTGAGGCGTTGAACTAGGGTGCGGTGGCAGACAGTGTCGAACGCTGCAGAGAGGTCCAGGAGGATGAGGGCCGCTGTTTCCCCGTTGTCGAGCAGGGTTCTGATGTCGTCGGTGGCTGTAATGAGGGCGGTCTCGGTGCTGTGGTTGGCTCGGAAACCGGACTGCGAGGGGTCGAGGGATCCGTTCGTCTCGAGGACGGTGGCAAGCTGTCTGTTGACGGTCTTCTCGATGACTTTGGCAGGAAAAGGGAGGAGCGAGATGGGGCGGAAGTTCTTGAGGTCAGTGGGGTCCGCTGTTGGTTTCTTCAGTAGGGCGCTGAGCTCGGCATGCTTCCAGCTCTCCGGGAACGTGGCAGTGTTGAAGGAGGTGTTTATGATGTTCCGGAGTTGGGGTGCGATGGTGAAGTCAGCCTTGTTGAAGACGTGGTGGGGGCAGGGGTCGGTTGGAGATCCGGAGTGGATGGTGTTCATCGTGCGGGCTGTGTCTTCGGTGGTCACCGTGGTCCAGGTGCGGAGGGTGGCGGTGAGGGGCGATGGTTCGACTGTTAGGTGCGTGGATGGTGCGCCGAAGCTGTTGTGAATTTTGGCGATCTTGCGATGGAAGAACTTCATCGGGCAGAGCAACAGTTTTTAATAGAACGGGTTCGGGGAGGTTTGTTGTTTGGGGAGTCATACCTTGTAGCTGTACCGTTTCCCCTTCATCCTCATGTGCATCAGCAACCTCCAGTTGCTCTGTGATAGCGATAGTTGCAAGCGTTTCTGTAGAGGCAGTGACACCAACAGTGTCTCCAGTCCGCTCCTCTGCTGGTACTCCAGTCCTAATTTCCGCTTCTTCCTGTGTAATCGGCGTAGTCTGTGCTACCAGCCGAGCACTTTCACCGGGAGCAGGTAGCCTCAAGAGTGATTTAGTGGAGGATATCCCGGGAGCTCTACGAATCATATCCACAACTGAGGGCCCGGGCGCACCCACCGGCTGCTTGGTTTTTCTCGGGGTAGACGCCACGCCCGCATCAGGCCCACCTGCTTCATCGCCACCAGCACCATCGCCGCCACCCCCCCGCTTCAGCATCAGCTCGCGGTCTCTTAGAGCCTGCTTTGCCGCTCTGGTCTTCGCGGCTGCAGCTGCCAGCGCTGCGGCATTTTTCGGAGCCATGGCCGCACCGTCACCCTCAGCATCCAGGAAGGAGTCGTTTTCACTGTCACTCCTCTGTCTACAATCTTGGACCGGCTTAGCAGTTCGTGAGCCCACAAGCAGTCGAAAGATTATAATGCCGATCAGGGACGTAAAAAGAGAAAGCTGGGTTTTTAACGCAGCCCTGCTTTCATTATTTGCTGCTGCCGTAGTTTCAAAGGGGAAAGGTACTCTTGTCTTCATCATCTTCTGGTGGGCTTAATGGTCGTTATCAGAGGACATGACCAACAGCAGCAGGATTATTTTGGTTAAGGCAGTAGTAGCCCGAAGTTTTGACTATACTCTCATCCCGCAGCCTCCATTACCACTGGCACCGGTCAGGACGCATCTAACAGCGGTCTAGCATACCGCCGCCATCTTGCCCCCCAGGCGCCTGTCTGATATTACAAATTACAATGGATTTTTTAAAATAATTAATTCTTAAATAAAAGTGATTTTAATTTATAATGACAATAGCTTAAACTTTTGTAAATAGCTTTTGTGAAGATTATGTTCAGTGTATTTTATTGTGACTAAAATCCAAGAACAGAAGTGAAATATTAACATCTTTTCGTGACATTTGTAATAAAGTTTGAAACATTGAGAGAACATATTTGAACCAGTTGCCGTTGAATGGTTGTGCAGATTGATGCTGGGGTGGCGCTGAGTGGTGCTGTGGTGGTTCTGAGTGGTGCTGTGGTGATGCAGAGTGGTGCTGTGGTGGTGCTGAGTGATACGGGGATGGTGCTGAGTGATGCTGGGGTGATACTGAGTGGTGCCTTGATGGTGCTGAGTGATGCTGTGGTGGTGCTGAGTGATGCTGTGGTGGTGCTGAGTGGTGCTGTTGTGGCGCTTAGTGATAATGTGGTGGTGCTGAGTGATGCTGTGGTGGCGCTGAGTGGTGCTGATTGGTGCTGTGGTGGTGCTGAGTGGTGCTGTGGTGGTGCTGTGGTGGTGCTGAGTGATAATGTGGTGGTGCTGAGTGATGCTGTGGTGGTGCTGAGTGATGCTGTGGTGGCACTGAGTGGTGCTGTGGTGGTGCTGAGTGGTGCTGTGGTGGTTCTGAGTGATGCTGTGATGGTGCTGAGTGATGCTGTGGTGGTGCTGAGTGGTGCTGTGATGGTGCTGAGTGATAATGTGGTGGTGCTGAATGATAATGTGGTGGTGCTGAGTGATGCTGGGGTAGCGCTGAGTGATGATGTGGTGATGCAGAGGGCAGAAAGGCACAAAAAGCAGTCTAACAAAGGACAGAAGGGCAGAAAAACAAGGGAAAACAAGTCTAACAGAGGGCAGAAGGGCACAAAAAACCAGTCTAACCGAGGACAGAAGGGCAGAAAAACAAGGGAGAAACGAGTCTAACAGAAGGCAGAAGGGCACAAAAACGAGTCTAATGGGGCAGAAAGGCACAAAAACAAGTCTAACAGAGGGCAGAAGGGCACAAAAAATAAGTCTAACAGAGGGCAGAAGGGCACAAAAACAAGGGAATAACAGAGGCCAGAAGGGCACAAAAAACAAGTCTAACAGAAGGCAGAAGGGCAGAAAAACAAGGGAAAAAGGAGTCTAACAGAGGGCACAAGGGCACAAAAAACGAGTCTAACAGGGGGCAGAAGGGCAGAAAAACAAGGGAAAAACGAGTCTAACAGGGGGCAGAAGGGCACAAAAAAACGATTCTAACAGGGGGCAGAATGAATCCCGCCCTGTGTGTTTGTCCACGAAGATGCCACCTTTTTGTGCAATACCTCTACTCAACTGGAGTACTTTCTACTGTCTAATCAGTAAGTGCTCCCTCGTTGGCTAAATGTATAGGGGCAGATTTACAATAACTGGCGCATCCCCAGGGATGCGCCAGTTATTGTGCCCCGCAGCCCCGCCACCCATGGTGCACCGCATTTACAATGCGACGCACCATGTGGCAAAAACGGCATAGATGCGTCACGCATCTGTGCCGTAAAAGCAGCGCATTGCTGGAGCTGCGTCGCGCTTGCGACGCAGCTCCAGCAATGCTCTGGGGGCCCTATCTCCCCAATGCTGCATCAAGCCTTGTGCCTGCTTCAAGCAGGCGCAGGGTTTTGATGCAGCATTGGCCTAAAAGTGACTGAGTGAAATCTTGTAGATTTTACTCAGCCACTTTTAGGAGGCGTTCCTGCGCAGGAACGCCCTCCCCAGTGCCGGAACACCTCCTGATGGTGCAGGGCTTTACAATGTGACGCATCTCTCAGATGCGTCACGTTTTTAATACCCAGCACCATGGCGCATCTTTTATGCTGCCGCTGCGTCACAAAAGGTCTCGGTAGAGGGTGGCAGTGGTGAACCAGAGGGTGGTAGTGATGAACCAGAGGGTGACATTTATGAACCAGAGGGTAGCAGGGGTGAACCAGAGGGTGACAGTGCTGAACCAGGGGGTGGCAGTGCGGAACCAGAGGGTGGCAGGGGTGAACCAGAGGGTGGCAGGGGTGAACCAGAGGGTGGCAGTGATGAACCAGATGGTGGCAGGGGTGAACCAGAGGGTGGCAGTGGTGAACCAGAGGGTGGCATTGGTGAACCAGAGGGGGGCAGTGGTGAACCATAGAGTGGCAGTGGTGAACCAGAGGGTGGCAGTGCTGAGCCAGAGGGTGACAGTGATTAACCAGAGGGTGGCAGTGGTGAACCAGAGGTGCTGTGATGAGCCAGAGGGTGGCAGTTGTGAACCAGATGGTGGCAGTGGTGAACCAGAGGGTGACAGTGCTGAACCTGAGGTTGGCAGGGATGAACCAGAGGGTGCTGTGATGAACCAGAGGGTGGCAGTTGTGAACCAGAGGGTGGCAGGGGTGAACCAGAGGGTGGCAGTGGTGAACCAGAGGGTGACAGTGCTGAACCAGAGGGTGACAGTGGTTAACCAGAGGGTGGCAGTGGTGAACCAGAGGTGCTGTGATGAACCAGAGGGTGGCAGTCGTGAACCAGAGGGTGGCAGGGGTGAACCAGAGAGTGGTAGTGCTGAACCGTAGGGTGGCAGTGGTGAACCAGAGGGTGGCAGGGGTGAACCAGAGGGTGGCAGTGGTGAACCAGAGGCTGGCAGTGATGAACCAGAGGGTGTCAGTGGTGAACCAGAGGGTGCTGTGTCCATACACAACCGCATGGGTAACTTCCCCAAGCAAGCGGCCCGTGAACACGCAAAAAGCCCAGCGAACACGCAAAAAACCCAGTGAACACGCAAAAAACAAAAATCCGCAAATTTGCACGAATTCGCCGATTGCAAATTCGATTTTGCGCGAATTTGCAGAATGTAAATTCGCAAATTTTGCCCATACTTA
>NW_028253870.1:0-35607 GCF_964263255.1 Lissotriton vulgaris | reverse complement strand
TCTCAAAATAATTCGGCAATTTAAACACACATTCAAAGTCTTTTCAAAACCCGCTGTTTTAGATATAGTCTTCTCTAATGAATCCAATTTTGATTTCAAATTGTCTGACAAAATAATTGTTGATCCCATATGCTCTAATTTGTCGATAGCTTCAAGTTTCACAATCTCTTGCTTTTCTAAATTCAACATTTTGTTGTTGAAGATGGCACATTCTGCAAGAGTTGGCATGAGACATATCCCGGATTTCTTCTCAGTAATTTTCTGAAAAATATTCTCAGGCACAATATCTTGTTTGGGATACAAATTTGACAGTAACCGTGCATTTAAAGCTTCTTTCCCATGCTCGGTCACTTTTCCAATTCTAATATCTTGTAGAATATTCTTGTAATCTTCATCCTTTGCCTGACGCATATTTTGATGCAGTTCTGCATAATTGAAGTTTAACCATATATTGACGTTGCCAATGCTCCCTAGGCACTTCCTGGTATCTTCATGCGTGAGTATTTTGAACACAGGTTGACCTTTTACTGGTGTCAGCTGTAGAAGATCTCCGAAAACAATAATGTGTTTCCCACCAAATAAGACATCATATTCAGTTTTAAGTACTTCTTGCATTCTCAAATGCACAAAGGCAAGCATGACATTGGAAACCATGCTTACTTCGTCAATGATAAGTAGTTTCATTTTCCTCAAAACTCTTGAAACTTCACAGCAAGCATCTCCAGATAACTTGTTGTATTGTAATTTGTTGTCATGCTCCACCGGCAGCATCAATAGACGATGCAAAGTAATACCTTTAATATTATGTGCTGCCAGTCCAGTAGGAGCGGTGACAACACAAGACAGCGATGACTCAGTCCTTTCCTGCAAATAACAAGAGATTGCTTTAATGAGGAAACTTTTTCCAGTTCCCGCTTCTCCACTCACGTACAGTCGGACAGGCTTCAACGACGTACACGAGCACTCTTTCTTCTCATGACTTAATCCGTGCTCAATTTCCTTGGTAACTTCATCATATATTTTCCTCTGCTCAACGTTGAGTTGTTTTTCCAAGTCTTGTAAGTTAACTGAATCCTCCTGAGCATGTGCCATGGCTCTTTCTACTTCATTCATAGCAGTGGCAGCTTCATTTTCGATAATAGGTCCTCCAAGTGGATCTTGACTCAATGAAACAGAACTCTGACTGTCCTGAGAACTGTCTCTGGCAATCTCGGCTGCAATCGTTGCTTCCTGCTCAATTTCCAAAGTTAGCATTTCTTGATATTTAGAAAAAGCAGGACATTCTATGGACTCCTTGGCTGCATTGAAAGAGTCTTCGTAACAGAGGAAATCTCCAAGCAGTTCCTCTTCTGCACGCCAAGGCTTGAAAAGTTGCAAAAGTGCTAAATAGAAAAACTCCTTTTTTTCTGGAGATTCGCCACTTAATTTTCGATGGTTTACTAATTGGCATTTTCTTTGCTTGACCAGGCATCCCTCACTTCCAATTACAGCATACACTCCTTTCTCAATATCTTCTTTGATGTTCCTCTTGAATATATAATTTTGGAGAACCTCATATAGACAAATATTCTCAAGGTGACTGCTTCGATTTGGATAATATGTATCCAACATGTTGGTCTTCAAAATGTCGGTACTGTTTGGTTCCTTTTCTGCCAAATACTCAATTTCCCGAACAGGTTTTAGAACTCGATTTCGCGTTGCAGCAAGACCAAGACTCGCCCAAACGAGACTCCTGGATTTGGCATAGAGACTTGCTGAAGACAATCGATCAGAACATTCGTAAGCTCCGATTTCTCGATGCGACAACATCTTCAGACTGAAACTGTACAACTTCTTGCTGAGGCTCTTTTCATGGGAAATGTCCTCCCACATATCCTTCAGTTCGGTCTTTTCTTTTTTGGTGATGTAAGATGTCACATACCGAGCCACAGCCATACAGTTGTCAGCCACAAACTGTATATCCATGTTGGCATTCCACATGGACAAAATCACTGGGTTGTAGTCATTGATGTACTTGGACTCTTCGTTCCTTTTCAAATTGTATGTATTCTTGGGTGATTTCCTCGTCACATTATGTCGCAGCGAAGACATCAAACTGTTCACTCTTCCTTTAGAAATCACCGGTCGTGGAAAGTTGAAACGACATTTGGTGTAGAACTTGTCCTTGTTTCTGAATTTACGACGACAGTACTTTCCACAACGATGGCTTTGGAAACGTAGAACTTGTTCTCTTAGACTTTTCTTCTCCGTTGCGTTTGGAACAGCACACGTAGAATACTGTTCGATGAAATTCATCACTAAGTCATCCGGATCTGTTCCAAATTTAGGTGCATCCTTGATCCACAGCAACATATGTATATGAGGGGCACCTCTTGCTTGGTACTCCTTTCTCCAGAAGAAATCCAACACCTCTCCAAGAGGTGGATTCTTTTTATTTGTGATGAAAGACATCATAGCTTCAAATCTATGATTGAAGTACCTGCATACATTCACAGGATCCAAAGAACACAGTTCTCCAGGTGTCTTGAATTCAATGTTTTCAATATTTCCATTTGCCTCTCGTAGAAATTCAAGTAAGTCATCCCAGCCATACTCGGCACAGCTCAGAGTGAGGAACCATGTCGGAGTTCCTAAGTTCCTCAGCATACATTTTAAGTCACCATGACGACGGTACCAGTACTCATTAGTACCACGCTGACACGCCATGAGATTAATTAAGTGAGAATCCAAAATACTGTCTTGGACATTGACTTTATGCATAAAGTCACTTGCCGAGATGTTTCGCATCTGTATACCACTTTTTAAGATGTGGTTCACTGCATATGACAGTCCAGACAGATCGCTTTCAAACAGGAGATGAAACAAATAGGGAATGCATTGCCGAAACCTAGGATCTTCTGCATACAATCGTAAAGTCCGGTATTCAGACGCAGGAATTTCACGAGGTCGCTCATCATATCTTCCTCCTTGACCTGTGGGAAATAGCTGTGGGAAACACCGAGCTTCCAAACTTTCCTCCCAAACACTAATGGGACTCCCTTTGGCTTGTTTCATTTGAAACAACTCAATAGCATTCCCCATCACTTCCTTGGAATGCAAAGGATGAACACTATAATGTTCATATATTTCTTCACTTTTAGAGGCCTCTACTTTCTCAATTTGGCCAGCACACAAATCGCTATCCTCTTCATCACTTACTTCCTCTTCTGCAACATATACATTCTTATAGTACTTATTATTTTTCTTCAAATACACTGTTGCCTTTTTGACTTTCCTAACATCCACTAAATCTTGCCATATTTTCTTATTCTTTGTCGGAACCCCATTAACCAAGATAACCAGAGGTTCCTCTTCCACTTTTTCTATTCCAATTGTGTTAATGTTTTTGTTCAAATCTAGAGGCAAATAAACAACTCTTCCCTTTAATCCTCTCTGTAAATCTGCTGGAGGCAATTTCCCTGTCTTTGGCTCCATTCTTACAATAGCCTGAAAGGGATGGATACTTTGAATCAAAATAGATTCATAAGTATTTAAATCCTTCAATTCAGAAGGAATCTCAACCAATTCCAGATTATTATGAACTGCCCTAGCAGGCATCTGGTTTTGGTTTAATTTATTACAACAATAAGTACACACACGTTGATCCGATCCCAAATCAAAATAATTTTCTACCATCAAGTATGTGGCTAAATCCTTCCATTCACTATTATTTTCCCTTTCACTTTTTGCATATAAATCCACTACCTTAGTCTGATTCTTATAATAAGTGCGTCGACAACATACACAAGTGAAATTAGGCCTCTCACTTGATTTCATCTGAAACGTGGCAATTTCCTTCTGAAAATTATCTGTACTGGAAACCTGTACATTATCTTCCACATTACCCTCTACTTCAGGGTCAATTTGAACATTCTCATCTTTACTACCAAAGTAACAAAACTCAATTTCTTCACAAAGATTCTTCACATCTATTTCAGAACCATGCAAAAGAGCAGCACATAACTGTTTAAGCATAATTGCTGGACTCTTAGCATAATACAACATTCTCACTAATTTTCTCACTTTATTATGATGCACTGCTAGCATCCTGAAATGATGAAAAACACTCTGGCATACTCTCCTGGAAAGACAAGCCAGTGAATGACCACGCAAACCTGTCATTTGTCTCACTCTGCAAGGATCTAAATCTTGCAACAACTTCATTTTCTGCTTCAAACTTTTCTTATTAAATGTCCGTATAAAATCACATAGCAAATTGATGGAAACCTGTCGCACACTGCAAATAGAACTACACTTCCAAATGTACACAGGACCCTTAGGACGTCTTCCTAAAACCTCATCACTTAGCGCCTCTTCTGTCTCTGTTGTCACAAGTAGTTCTTTTTCAACTGGACAACCATCCTTCACTTCATAAGCTCGACCACTGATGTCAACTGCATGCACCAAATCATTATCCTGAAAATAAGTCTCCTCATTAAAAAATGCCTCAGAACTTGAACTATGCATCCATTCTCCAGAAAAAACTTCACAAAAGTTAGTACGATTTACTACTCTCTTCCATCTACTTTTTGTTTTGAAATCAGAAATTACCTTGCTTAGTTTCCTAATTCTATTGATTACCAAAATAAACAACTTTCGCTTGATTTCAAAAGCATGATCAATAATTTTCTCTACATTTTTCTTCTTCCTATAAAATGCCGCTTTCTGTTGGCCTTTCTTTTTAATATTTTTCAATAAATTAACTAATATCCTATTACGGAACATTCGTTGTCGAATGTCCCTAAACTGTTGTTTCCTTCTACTATCATGCACAGAGTTATCTCTTCCTCTACCAGTAACATTTGTGATGGGTCTCTCCTTTCCATTTAAATTACTTCTCTTTTTGTTAAGAGACACATTTTTTTGAGCAAAATTTTTTTTACTACAAATATTTCTTAAGAATGATTTCGTGCTCTTACCCGGACCTTTCTTGGTGTTTTGACAAGTATTTGGGGAAGAGGACTGCTGCAATAAAACATCATCCTGCTGTCTTTGACGTTTTCTAGCCTTTCGTATTCGACTTCTGGAAGGCATTTTCCAAACTATGAAAGAATCTGCAGTTGAATCTGTGAAAAAATATAATATAAAATGTTATTAACCACTATTACCAAACAGTAAATAAATAACAGTCATCTAAAACTTAATGCTGTACTAATTATTTAACATAGCAAATATTTTCCACCAGCACTGCATCACAAAAATGACACTCAATGGTACAAAACAGGCATACAACACTCATAAATCACTCCCTAATATTTTAAATCATTAATTCAGGATGACGATAAGATGTAGCCTATCTAAAGGTTTGTTTAGGCCCAGATCTTTGGACTGGGGTGAATGTGTGTCATTGATCCACATTCAGTCCATCACCTGTTTTGTTTATTTGAGGTGAGGCCAACACATGGTTGCAGATAAGATTTTCACTGAAAAAAAACCAAGGTAAAAAAACATGTGAAGGCCTACCAATGAAGTAAATCATTAAATGAAAACCAATACATTTCTGGAAATATGCACTACTAGTGCTTCATAAGATGTTTTGGATCATATTTATAAGTTATTTGAGTATCTAGTATGCTATTTTACATTCTTCATGGTGCAAATTTATTGTAAATACGCTCCCACCTGCGGTTGGCAAATTTAGATTTTGATTATGGGAGTTAGATAGGCATGTTAATAATTTCCCAAAAATGGTATATAACCCCAAACAACCTTTGAAGCAAATGCTCTTAGCCATGTTATCCACCTCCCATTGGATAACATGGCTAAGAAATGCTTGCAAATGTGATAAAAAAAGGCCTGCAATGCATGAATAACGCAGAAAAATCAGCGATATTCATGCATTTTCCAACAAATGCTCTTAGCCATGTTATCCACTTCCTATTAAATAACATGGCTAAGAACTGCTCAGGGCACCATGAGGAACGCTTTCCATTTAAAAAGGGAAAAATAACATCAAAGACACTAAAATGCCTTCTAAATATGAACCCAAACAACCTATGAAGCAATGTGAAAAAAAACTGCCGCAATGCATGAATATAGCAGAAAAATCAGCGATATTCATGCATTTTCCAGCAAATGCTCTTAGCCATGTTATCCACTTCCAATTAAATAACATGGCTAAGAACTGCTCAGGGCCCCATGAGGAACGCTTTCCATTTAAAAAGGGAAAAATAACATCAAAGACACTAAAATACCTTCTAAATATGAACCCAAACAACCTATGAAGCAATGTGAAAAAAACGGCCACAATGCATGAATATAGCAGAAAAATCAGCGATATTCATGCATTTTCCAGCAAATGCTCTTAGCCATGTGATCCACTTCCTATTAAATAACATGGCTAAGAACTGCTCAGGGCCCCATGAGGAACGCTTTCCATTTAAAAAGGGAAAAATAACATCAAAGACACTAAAATGCCTTCTAAATATGAACCCAAACAACCTATGAAGCAATGTGAAAAAAAACGGCCACAATGCATGAATATAGCAGAAAAATCAGCGATATTCATGCATTTCCCAGCAAATGCTCTTAGCCATGTTATCCACTTCCTATTAAATAACATGGCTAAGAACTGCTCAGGGCCCCATGAGGAACGCTTTCCATTTAAAAAGGGAAAAATAACTTCAAAGACACTAAAATGCCTTCTAAATATGACCCCAAACAACCTATGAAGCTCTAACAGTACATATCCTGAAATTTAATTCATTTCAAAATTCGTTTTTAAACACAGCATATAAATCAATTGTATACCTGCATTCATGAAGAAATGACTAAAAATGTCCTTGAGACACATGAAAGTGTTTTCTGGAATGCCCTAGCACCATTTTTGGGACACTATTAACATGGCTAGGTAACTCCCATAATCAAAATCTAAATTTGCCAAGCACAAGTGGGAGCGTATTTACAAGACACTTGTCCCATGAGGAACACTTTACATTTTAAAAGGCGAACACAACATCTTAGACACTCAAATACCTTATAAATATGGCCCAAAACAACCTATGAAGCTCTAGCAGTACATATCTAGAAATGTAATTGATTTCTTAAATCGTTTTTAAAAGCAACATATCTGTTTCAGCTTACATAACAGACCATGAAATGGCCTCCATGTATTACAATATCTTGTGTAACTGCATGCCAGAATGTTACACCAAATATGCAATTATAATTTCTCTTTGAAACTAATTCTATTAGTATATCACTAGAGACAAAACCACATTTTAAAAACACAGCTTTCTTCATCATTTTCTCCTTAAATCATACTATTCTCTATCTAAATTAAATAAATCTTTTCTCACCTTAGCAAATATTTTTTGAGTTTTGAAAACAGTCTCAGAAATACACCAAATTGTCTTCAGCAGAAGAAAAAGGATGCACTCCAAAGGCTGCAGCTATTGAAAGCACAGAAATACAGATATTCTTTTCACATATCTCTCATATTAGCCAATCATACCTCTTCCCTCACTTTTTTCAAATCAAAACCCTTCCCCCCTCTGCCCTGTCTGCCTTGTTTCCATAGCAACCACCTCCTGGAAGACCTCTCATGTTTGCAAATTCACACAACAATGTTTCAATTGAACTCTGAACTCTCAGTGCACCTGCGTATCCAGTGCAATCTTTCATTAAATGTTTCTTCCTTGACCATTCAAATTACATCTTTCAAAGAACACATCCATGCACCCTAACTTTCTGTTTTCAGAAATGGAAATGCACCAATCACTGCTAATGAATCATTAGCATTGTAAATCCACAGTTTTTTTTCTTTAGAAACTCCTACTGTTTCAACTGCCCTTTCATTACCACACTTCATCTGACTGCAGAACAACCTTCTTCCACCATGTTTAACGTCTGGATTGTTGGACATAGTTACATCCACTGGGCTCAAAGGTATGCTGAGAGCAGAAATTTACACAACCTCAATTTACAAGATGTGGAAATTAAGTGGTTGGGCCAAAGAGGATTAAAATGTCACCAATTGATACCATTGGTGAAAACCTTTATGCATTTGCCAAAACCTGACCTGTTAATAGTGCACTGTGGAGGTAATGATTTGGGCACTTTGACAGGGGTAGGTCTGGAAATGCTTTTAAAGGACACCTTGGAGCAATTAATGGCACTTTTTCCTCAAACTGCCTTGGTATATTCCAATATATGCCAAAGACAGAAATGGAGGTGGTCCAACCAATTTTGTCCACAAATTGAGAAAGCGAGGAAGCATGTAAACAAATCTGTTTCAGCTTACATGAGAGACCATGGAATGGGCTCTCTGTACAACAATAACTTGCGTTACTACATGCAAGATATCTACAGAGGAGATGGAGTTCACTTCTCAGATGAGGGCAACAGAATTTTCATTCTGAATTTAAGACTCTGCATTGGTACCTACTTATAAGTACCTAAATGTACCATAAACCCAAAAGCTCTTCTCAGAGCTACCCTACATCTGATCACTCACAATTATTATTTTTCTCTAACTTTTTTCACTAATTTTCCACAAAATTCGCTCCCCGGAGCGCTACCCGGTTCGCTAACCGAAAGCTAACCTCGCGGAATTTTTTTAAAAAAAAATTTTTTTCCGCACATATAAGCCTCCTCAGCCACGCTCAGAAAACCTAGGGGGTCAAGATAAGTCTACCATGACCCCTTCTACCCATTCTAAACATTATTTGCCCTCCATCTTGTATCTTAATGCGAACGAAACACAAAATGGTGGACTCCCGTGACGCTTAAGGTTCGCTAACCGGGCAGCTTCCCGGAAAGCGGTCCTAAAAAAAGGCGGGAAAGTAATTTACAGAATAACGACTAGAAACACTCTCACCAAATATAGATTAGCTCATACTACATAACAATCCCTTCCATTCTCACAAATTTCATTGAAATTCCATTTAGCCATTTAGCCTGTAGACCTCTCCAAGTACCGTGAGGTAAATTACTTCACAAAACACATCTGAATTGTTGGAATTGACAACCAATGAAAATGTTACTTTCATTTTCTACTTTTATTACCTGACATTTGATTGGTTATATACCTGTATATATATAAAGGGAGAGAAGGAAACACAGCCATTTTGACTACTACTTCTTGTTGTACCTCCTATTTCAAAAGCTTCAAAAAACTTCAACTTCTTTGTGAAGGTAAGTTATAATTTAATATATTGTGCACTATGACTTAATATAGTAGACTTTTTCTGCTACATATACACTATCCCTCTGTAGTAGTAGTGTCTTGGTTAAATCACATACACTTTTTTTTAGTCCTATTTCCACTCTCATACTATACACTGCCAAAAGATAAATTCACTGATAAAAACTGCCTATCTAAAATTAATCCCAACAGTGCCCTATCTCTACTAATATATATTTTTTTAATCCAAATTTCAGGCAAAATGGAAGGCGAGCAGCAAGTTTCATTTTCGATTGAACTGAAGGAGAGCAGCCAAGACAAACTTGATGACTTTATGGATGACAGTAGAGACCACGAACTTCTACAATGTGTTGAAGCAGTAGACAACTTGCTTCAAAATGAAAAACAATTACACCCTATAATAAATTATGACATTTCTGACAATGAAATGTTAGAAAATTTAATAAAGTATGAAACACAATCATAATAAAAAAAATAAATAAATAAAGAAAACAAAAAAAAACAAGAAAAACAACAAACAATTAACATACAGTATTAGAAAAGTCTTTCATTCTTTTATCCATAAAGTTCGCTGCCCAGAAAGCTATCCGGTTCGCGAACTTGGCGCTTACCACGCAAAAAAAAATTTTTTTTTTTGGACCCTCCTAGGCCCTTTTAAAACCTCCACATAAAACCTAGGGGGTCAACGAGGATCTACTATGCCCCCTTATGGTAATTTCCCCCTTTGTTTTGGCCTCCTCTTGTCTCTCGATCCTACCGAGAGACAAGATGGCGGCCGCTCCGGACTGTTTAGAATGTTGACAGACACCGGAGGGCCAATCAGCTTCTCATCGCAAAGTTCCGTTACGCGAAAGGTTCGCTAACCGGATAGCTGCCCGGAGCGCTGTTACAGATATATATCTTGATTTAAACGTTAATTTCTCAAAATCCACTGAAGCACATATATTGAGACCTAGCAAAGGCACATCGGGCTAACAGTCCCTACAATTTTGCCAAGTTTCGTGAAAATCCATTCAGCCGTTCGGGCTAAAAGTGAGTCCAACCGCCCTATGGAAATTAACATGGGAAAAAGGCGTTTTGGGACCCCCCTTTTTTCTCGGCCCCCCCTCCACAAAACCCCCCCAAATTTTCAAGGTCTGCTCAGAAACAAAATGTGCCATTTTCCTGAAAATTTCAGCCAATTCCGTCCACGAACGCAAAAGTTATTAGGCATAGAATTTTCAGAAATCCCATAGGGAAAAAATCCTAACTATATATACCTACTGGCGACCGCTATTACGTGGGGCGCCGCCACGAGAGGCACCCGCCTGCGAGTGACCCGGATCTTGGCGCAACGGAGCTGAAATATATATATATATATATATATATATATATATATATATATATATATATATATATATATATATATATATATATATATATATATATATTACCTACTGGCGGTCGCCAGTAGGTATATATAGTTAGGATTTATTTATATATATATTCAATGAAAAAACCATAGGTTATAGACCATATATAGTTAGGAATTCGCATTTACAAAACCTTATTTTACTCGCATAAAACCATTGAAATTCCATATATAGTTAGTTGCGCTAACTATATATCGCGCACCCGCAATCCACTGCTGATGATGTCACATATTACATCATTCATGACATGGTCAGTGACATCACTGATGACATCACTGATGACATCTCAAATGACATCACTGATGACATCACTGATGACATCTCATTTGACATTACTGATCACATCACTGATGATATCATTCATGTGATAATACGATGAACCTCTTCAGACTCTAATATAACCTTAGATACAATCAGTGTAAACAGACACTCACAGACTGTCACTCATCCATGGAGTTACTCACACACCTAGTCAGTCATGCAAAGAATCAATCACACCTCCATTTCCTCAACTATACAGTTATACAAACTTTACTTATTCAAACATATACTAACACATATTTACTCTCTTATACAATCCCTGATACAAGTTCACAATGATCCATACAGCCACTCACACATTCACTGGCTCTTATGCACAGTTATTTATATATGTCAACTCTCACATGTACTGTGTTTTACATATGTACTTACTTTGACATGTAGCACTGAGATATCCATTCACTCACCAATACACTCATGCACACAGTCAACCGCCCATACAGCTGTTACCACATGCACTTTTGAAACCATACCTCTAGTGAATCAACTGCTCACACATCTATGCACAGAGTCATACACCTCCCAGCCACCCACACACACACTCAGTCTCCCATACAAATACTAAGGTAACCAATCAATAACCCATATAGTTACTCATATAGCTACTTATCAACACATGCAACAGTTTACAGAACAACAGACATAATGATGCACAAATTAAGACAGTTTAGTCACTAACCCATGCACTCAGTGAGACACATTTAATCACTCACTCATACAGTCAGTCATGCACCTACTAAATCCTTCATCCAGACACTTATACATCCACTCATTCTTCAATATGTAAGACATATTTTAACTTCACAGAAACATACAGTCACTGGATGTTGTCATCAGTGATGTCATTTGAGATGTCATCAGTGATGTCATCAGTGATGTCACTGACCATGTCATGAATGATGTAATATGTGACATCATCAGCAGTGGATTGCGGGTGCGCGATATATAGTTAGCGCAACTAACTATATATGGAATTTCAATGGTTTTATGCGAGTAAAATAAGGTTTTGTAAATGCGAATTCCTAACTATATATGGTCTATAACCTATGGTTTTTTCATTGAATTTCAATGGTTTTTTAAATGCAAATTTCTAACTATATATGGTCTATAACCTATGGTTTTTTCAGTGAATTTCATTGGTTTTTTAAAAGCTAACATCTGTAGCTGTAAAATGTATTATTCTTTAAATCCCAAAATATATTTAGATGTTTATTGATAATTTTTTTTTTAATATTTTTTTTCTTCGCTTCTAGTTCGCGAACCGGGAAGCTTTCCGTTAGCTCATCTTGATGCCGCGATCTAGTCCGCGAACCGGTCAACGTTACGTTAGCGGAACAGTGACGCGCCGCGGAAGCGCGACGTATCACGTTATCGCGTAATGCGTCTAATGACGCGCCGCGTTAGCGCTCCCGGAAGTGCTCCGGACCGCGAACCGGAAGCGATCTGGGACGCGGCGCGCGCCGCGTAACGTAAGCGGAACAGGTCATGTGACTTGTTTATCAAACTTCTCATTGGTTCATTTCACTTTTGGTTTCCAAATGATGTATGACTAGGTCATGTGACCTAAAAATAACACTTTTCATTGGCTCAGAACTTTTGTTTTCCCCAAATCAAGTAAACCCCTCCTTATTTCCTCACTCTGACTTTCATCTTGGTGAGAGAAAGACCATTTATCTGAAGATCCACAATGGCTTCCATTGTTGCTGCAGCTGGTGCACCCCCACCACCACCTCCACCTCCCCATAAGAAGAGAGGACCACCCAGTCAAATTATGACTAACAGAGAGGAGGAAGATGAGGAAGAAGAAGAAGAGGAGAGAGAGGGACAACAATTTGTTGATGAGTTGCCCCGGGTTTCTAAACGAAAAACCAGTTTCATCTGGCAGTTTTTCACCATCCCTCCTGGAACCAAGAAAGTGAATGCAAAATATGCCACCTGCCTCATCTGTGACCACAGATTGTCGAGAGGCACAGAAAAGAAGTACAGTATGGGGAACTATACAATGCACCGTCACATGAGCAGGTGGCATCCCTTGAACTACAGCCGGGCTGAGTTGAGGGATCTTGAAGACAATCCGACGGCAACTCCTGTGGCAAGATCTACATCCACATTGTCTTTGACGGGAAGAGAGGCACAAGAGACTGTGCCAAACATCCAACGTAACTTCCAGCACATGAAGGTGTCTTGTATTTACTGTGGTGCTATGCTGTCATATGGCAACATGAGTGTCAACCTCATGAACATTGCATATGAAAATCATAAGTGCCCTAATGCACCCAAAAAGTAATTTTCTTTTTTTTTGCTCCAGTTGAGCCGTTTTGAAAGCCTGTTTTTTGTTGTCTCCCCTCCTTAAAAAACACAAAAAAAACATAAAACAGTTCTAAAAATACAAAAAAATCAAAAAATGTTCAAAAAATTACAAAAAAAACATAAAACAACAAAAACAAAAAAAAACAGTTCTTTTCAGAACTACCTCCCCTTTCAAACAAAATTGCTAGAATGTTTATCACTCTGGCAAGCTCTATTTCTTTTGGTTCGCTTCAAGTTCGCTGACCGGTTCGCGAACTTTAAGCGAACTAAAAAAAATATTTTTTTTAAAAAAAAGAAGAGTTAGTATAAGGGAAGTAAACAGAGAATAATGTAAAAAGAAAGACAGCTAGAGAGAGTAAATGAGAGATACTGTCAATGACATCATCAGCAGTGCATTGCGGGTAAAAAGAGTGGAAAACATTTACCTTATAATTCTTGTTACCTTTTTTAAATATTTTTTCATACTTTCAATCTGTAAAACAAAGAACAAACATTTCAAAAAATATTAAAACATGTATTTAAAAATTAGAAAAGACAAGGGAAAAGGTTCAAAAACAAACAGTTTTTCAACAACTTTGACATTTACAGAAGTCTCTGCTTCTCTACGTTCCCTACACAATCCTAAAGATATATATTCGAAAGAAACTGTCACTGACGAAGGAATACCGAAACGCGTTTGTCTGCTGAGCGATTAAAAACATATTGAACACTTTCCCTGCGAGTGCCGTAATTTCTTTCTGTGGAACGTGAAAGAAACTTGGAGCCGTAAAATATATATATATATATATATATATATATCGCTACACGCTCACTCGCATCCAAGAAAGCAGACGGCACTCAGAGCTGGATGTTTTCTTCAGTTTAATGACAGACCCCCGTCACCCCATCAAAAGACAAACGCGTTTCGCCGTGAAACGGCTTCCTCAAATAAATTAAAAAAATATATATATATATATATATATATATATATATATATATATATATATATATATATATATATATATATATATATATATATATATATATATATATATATATATATATATATATATATATATATATTACCTACTGGTGGTCGCCAGTAGGTATATATAGTTAGGATTTTTTCTCTATAGAACTTTTGAAAATTCTATGTCTAATTACTTTGGCGTTTGTGGACGGAATCGGCTGAAATTTTCAGGAAGATGGCACATTTTGTTTCTGATCAGCCCCTGAAAATTTGGGGGGGTTTCGTCAAGGGGGGGCCGAGAAAAAAGGGGGTCCCAAAACGCGTTTTTCCCATTCATTTTTCCATAGGGCGTTTGGCCTCACTTTTAGCTCGAACGGCTGAATGGATTTACACGAAACTTGGCAAAATTGTAGGGACTGTTAGCCCGATGTGCCTTTGCTGGGTCTCAATATATGTGCTCCAGTGGATTTTGAGAAATTAACGTTTAAAAAAACAGATATATCTGTGACAGCGTCCCGGATAGCGCTCCAGATCGCGTACTTTTTGCGTAACGGAGCTTTGCGAAGCGAAGCTGATTGGCTCTCCGGTATCTGTCAACATTCTAAACAGTCCGGTGCAGCCGCCATCTTGTCTCTCGGTAGGATCGAGAGACAAGAAGAGGAGAAAAACGAAGGGCGAATTTAATGAAAGGGGGCAAGGTAGACCCTTCTTGACCCCCTAGGAATGATGTTGGGGTTATTAAAGGGTCCCGTGGGGCAAATAAAAAAAATTTGATTTTTTGCGGAAGAAGCGCTTTCCGGTTCGCGAACTGGGTAGCGAACTGGTAGCGAAACGGGAATTCGCCATTTTGTGTTTCGTTTAAATTAAATTACAAGATGGAGGAAAAATAATGTGAGAAATGGGTATAAGGGGGTACGGGAGACGTAGATCCATACATTACGTACACACAAACTCGAGTGGGGGGAGACAGTACATGTATTATATACAAAAATCCAAGACAAAACATAGAACAGTTGCTGGCCAAAAAGATCTCTTCCTGCATGCTGCGCATCCTTAGCATCCTACTTAATTCATCTGGGGGCTGAGCTCTTTTTACCTTTCTCTTCTCTCTTATCGTCGGCTGCCTTCGCTGGTGGCTTTGGTTGCAAATACTTACACCTTTGCCAATTGGTCGGGAACTAACCTGGTCGGGCTAATACTCAGGGGGGATCTTCGAATCATTTTTAGCGAATGGGTTTCCAGGCTGAGGCAACGGTAGGTGTCAGTCGGGAGAACAATGGGGCAGCTTTGAGTTTCATGCCTATGAGGGTGCGAGAAGGAGGTGGTAAATCTTAAACATTGGCAACATTCCTAGTCCTCCAGACGGAGGGTACTTGGGTAAACCTCACCTCGGAATATTCCTTAAACTTTCCCTATTTAGTTAAACGTAGGAATTTATTCATTGGTGCACGTCATTCTTGGTTGTATTATTCGGGGTGCCAAGCGAAGTCATATTTTGTCATCCTGTAATAACCCGTCAAGTTTCTGCTTCAGGCTGCCCTCCCAAGCGCTGGGTTCAGAGAGAGACATAGTCTTTGTTTGCTCGTCGTGTATAGGCACCATATTCAAACCCTTTTTCCCATCCCATCGGCCGTTAAGTCACAATTTTTCCGTACTTTAATCGACGTTCCGAAGTGACCTGCAGAAAAGAGGGAAAAAGAAGGGGCGGGGGCAGCGTTTAAAACACATCAGCGCGCATAAACCCGAAAAGGCTTTTACTTACTACATACTCGGCCTATTTCCACGGGATGCAGTCCCTACCATCTCGGCGTTTAAGCCCAGGGGGGACCGGTAATGTGGGAGAGATAATTATCGGAGGCCTGTGGATAGCATAGGTCGCCCAGGTGTGGCATTACGGATCGTGTGCAGGGGAGGGTCAAAACAAAGGGCAGTCGGTGTAAAGTGGGGGCGAGCTCGTGCTCTCCTTTGAGGAAGAGAGATAACCTACAGTGGTACGGGGTCGTTTTCGTTCGTACTAGGGGGGCCAGGTGACATTCCTTCGGGGTGGCTTAGGGGCATTTAAAACAACTTCCCTGATACAGGTAGCATATAAAGTAGAGGCTAAATACCAGGATCTTTATCGATTGCTTTATGCAGTACAAAAATGAAAAACACATACAACAAACCTTGACCATTCATATTTGCAATGTTTCTGCGTACTATACTTTTTAACCCTTAACTAATCGAGCTGCTTCATTTCACCTGCTTTTTTTTTTTTTTATATATATATCGGAAACAGTGGCCATTTATTCGAAACTTACCAATCTACGCGTTACAACTACGTTTGCTTTTTCAAACACCTTTAATAAAAATGTTGGTGCACAAATACGGGCCTACAACCCCGTGGGCCGGCCTTGGAGCAGGCTGGAACTGTAAATGGGGGGGGGGGGTATTTATTTGTGGAAAACATAACAGAGTAAGTGGTCGTTGATTTCATAGAAAAAAGTGCGACAAGTGCAACAAAATCATATCGATAATTCATTGTGAGCAAGTACCAAAAGTGTCGACAATTCGAACCTTCAATAAATACTGTAATCAATGATGCATTAGAACTTAATATCAATTCATTGTCCGAACGTGTAATCAGTACCCGTCCCATGTCAATTCATTGTTTGAACGTATAATCAATACCCATCCCGGATCAATTTATTGTCCGAACATATAATCAGTCTTATCCCATATCAATTCATGTGCTAAAAACTGCATACATATCTCATGATATCAAGGCTGAGCAATCAGGGCACAACAAGGAGTTGAGAGTTTCATTTGTACCGGCGACATTTTGGGTGAGGTCAGGAAGGTCCAAGTATAGTCAAAATGTCTACACCAACTCGTGGTTGGACCGGGATCTCTTTCGGCAGTCCAAAAGTTTTCGTTGAAGGGTAGCAGAGGGGACTGGCGACATGAACCATCAGTCAAAGTGGGGTGGGAGGCAACAATCTCTCCTACCGGGTCATACTGGTGTCCCACCGGCACTGATCAAGTTGGTAGTCTTGCAGGATTTTGGTCATTTCAAGACTGAGGCCGGCGCCGGCATGAGCGCGCCGACGTCCCGCGGCTACGTCGTGGTCGTTCCGTGGGTGATCATGGCAGTCATTCCCCATCGGAGGTGTCTGCGGGGGTCGGGGGCCCCCGTGGCTCTTATAGAATCATCAAAGTCGAGGAGAACGTTTCTGGACGCAGGACTCATTTTCTAGCTGAACTCAGAAGCGCCGTTGCACTGCAACAGTGGACGAGACCCCCGCTGGGTGAGCGGAGCATCATTGCCTCGCAATAGTGGACGAGACCTTTTGTTGGGTGAGTGGAGCGTTGGGGGTGCAGCTGAGGGGCCCCCACCTGGAGGGGTGGGAGAGGCTCGTTCTCGCCGCCTCTCCCTCCCAGCGCACCCCACGCCGACACCTGGCGTTGATATCCGTGATGTCCAGACCAGGCGATAAGACGGGGTGGGTCGGAGGCAGAGGCAAGACATCCCCCCCCCCTGTGGCCTGCAGGGCGCCGCTTCAGGGCCGAACGGGGAGCTCATACCAAGCCGGGGCCAGACCAGGAGATACGAGGGGAGGGGGGGTCGGTGGCATGTGCAAGACATCCCCCCCCCGTTGTCGCAGCCATTATTGAAGAAAGAAGAGGGGGGGGTCGGAGGCAGAGGCAAGACATCCCCCCCGTGGCCTGCAGGGTGCCAGAAGAGGATGGGAGGACCAGTACATTTCGGGCCAACCATCCCACGACCTCCCCGGCCGACGGCTGCCAGCAGGACCCGCCCTACACGTGCCGAAGGCCTCGTCTTCTGGATGGGCGTAGCCGCGAACCTGTTGCACTTCGGGAGTTTCCGGAATGGGGGTAGGTATCTGCTGATTTGTATCTATTTCATGTTACCGTTATTGGGCGTGGCGGGCGGTGGGACAGACATGCTTGGAGCAGTGGGGGGGTGGCGGAGCCTAGCTACCTCGTGGCTGCCGTAACGTCAAGCTTGGCTTCTCTCACCACTTTCATGTTTCTTATTTCTAGCGAAGTCAAAAACTCATCAGTGGCCTACTGATTTTGTTCGATTTCTTTCCCTTCCTTTTCAAGTGTGTTTCATGCTAAAGTTTCTGTTTAACAGGATACAGTGATTACTTCGTATTTTACATATGTCTTCTTTATTAGGGGTACCCTCCGGTTGAGCCAGATGATGTACCTCTACTAAATGGTCTGGGTGGAACTAGTTTATCAATCAGTGGGGAGTAGATGGGCATGACAGATTACAACGGGGGACAAAGGTCCGCATTACCCACCCTTCACTACTTGCAAAGACTAGACAGAATATTTCTATTCCACGTTATTTGCAAACAGAGAATACCTCGAAAGAACTATTCCTTGAACAATAAATGTCCAGCCAATCAATCAATCAGTGGGGAGAAAAACAGGCATGACGGATTACAACGGGGGACAAAAGTCTGCATTACCTATCCTTCACTATCTGCAAATGTAAATGTAAATGTAAATGTGTTTCGATTTATATAGCGCAACACTTTAACCCAGGGGTCTCAAGGCGCTTGCTTAGGGAACCCGTCCTGGTATTCCCCTGTGAGATACCCCGGCCGGGTATCCACAAGGTGAAAGCCAGGCATCCCGCCGCGAGGGGCCGTAGTGGAGATTAAGCAAGCTATTGCCCAGAGTCGCAGAGAGTGACCCCGTGAGTCGAGTAGGCACCGGAGCGAGAATTGTCAACTCCGTGGAATTTTGTACCCGAGACCCGCCGAGGCAGGGAATCGAACCCTAGTCCACGGCCGATCTCAGCTTCCGGGTCTGCCCCCTCTAACCACTGAGCCACGCTTCTGCAAAGGGAGACAGAATATTCCTATTCTTCTCTGTTTGTAGACAGGGAATATCTCAAACAGCAATAATCGATAAAAAATTAGTAGGATTATAACACTTTAATAACTTATAAATATATACATCGCAACAAAAACAGTAAACGCCTTAAAACATTTTTTATTAAAACAGAAGCAACAATGACAACTAACAGTAGTGATATCCTGGGCGGGTGATGGAACTGGGATTGTTAATGGAAAAACATCTACAGAGAAAGCTATTGGTGAATTATGCTTCTCCGGAAATTTAAAACTCACAAATGTTTCATTTGTGTAATCGTTTCATAAACATGTACATTAAAAAACTAAATACGCTCCACTGTTTTAGAAAATCTTTACAGCTTGCTAGATCACCCTTTAAAGTTACAACTACGAAAACCTACTTACTTAAGCTGTTGAATTCGGCTTCAAATGTAAAGCATAAGTTCAAGCTAGCATATCATATGTCTAAAAGGTTTAACATAATTGATATGCAAATTTAAATACTACCCTTTCTTAATGGTGACACCTTATCTCTCCTATATCCCACAATTTCCATGAGCAAAGCAAAAGAAATTCTGAGGCCCTGAAGAAATAAGGCTTACTGTGGTGTTCAACTCAATCTGGTGTTTGGGAGATTCCATGTTTTAGGGTGATATTCTGTGACAGGGTGCAGGCACCAGAAGAATTTTAGCCTAGTTCATCACATTGGAGAATGAGGGTCTGGGTAAATATCTAATCTGGTGAAGAACCATCCCTTCTTTAAACCCCATGGTGACCAACTATAGTTTATTCTCTATTTCGTTCCCTTGCCATAACAAAATAAAAGTCTTGGGTTATTTATGGAAGGGAATACTTTTTGTTTCTTCCAATTTTAAAAAGAAAAGAGGAGGGGGGGGGCAGCGTTCAAAGCACATCAGCGTGCATAAATACGAAAATGTTTTTACCTACCACGTACTTGACATTTTACAGCTTTTCATATTTGCTATTAAAAAACCATTGAAATTCACTGAAAAAACCATAGGTTATAGACCATATATAGTTAGGAATTAGCATTTACAAAACCTTAATTTACTCGCACAAAACCATTGAAATTCGCATATATAGTTAGTTGCGCTAACTATATATCGCGCACCCGCAATCCACTGCTGATGATGTCACATATTACATCATTCATGACATGGACAGTGACATCACTGATGACATCACTGATGACATCTCAAATGACATCACTGATGACATCACTCATGACATCTCAAATGACATCACTGATGACATCACTGATGACATCTCAAATGACATCACTGATGATATCACTGATGACATCTCAAATGACATCACTGATGACATCACTGATGACATCTCATTTGACATCACTGATCACATCACTGATGACATCATTCATGTGATTATACGATGAACCTCTTCAGACTCTAATATAACCTTAGATACACTCAGTGTAAACAGACACTCACAGACTGTCACTCATCCATGGAGTTACTCACACACCTAGTCAGTCATGCAAAGAATCAATCACACATCCATTTCCTCAACTATACAGTTATACACACCTTACTTATTCAAACATATACTAACACATATTTACTCTCTTATACAATCCCTGATACAAGTTCACAATGATCCATACAGCCACCCACACATTCACTGGCTCTAATGCACAGTTATTTATATATGTCAACTCTCACATGTACTGTGTTTTACATATGTACTTACTTTGACATGTAGCACTGAGATATCCATTCACTCTCCAATACACTCATGCAGACAGTCAACCGCCCATGCAGCTGTTTCCACATGCACTTTTGAACCCATACATCTAGTGAATCAACTGCTCACACATCTATGCACAGAGTCATACACCTTCCAGCCACCCACACACACACTCAGTCTCCCATACAAATACTTGGGCAACCAATCAATAACCCATATAGTTAATAATAAAGCTACTGATCAACACATGCAGCAGTTTACAGAACAGATATAATGATGCACAAATTAAGACAGTTTAGTCACTAACCCATGCACTCAGTGAGACACATTTAATCACTCACTCATACAGTCAGTCATGCACCTACTAAATCCTTCATCCAGACACTTATACATCCACTCATTCTTCAATATGTAAGACATATTTTAACTTTACAGAAACATACAGTCACTTGATAATGTCATCAGTGATGTCATCAGTGATGTCACTGCCCATGTCATGAATGATGTAATATGTGACATCATCAGCAGTGGATTGCGGGTGCGCGATATATAGTTAGCGCAACTAACTATATATGCGAATTTCAATGGTTTGGTGCGAGTAAAATATGGTTTTGTAAATGCCAATTCCTAACTATATATGGTCTATAACCTATGGTTTTTTCAGTGAAGATATATAAAGGAAATTGGAGAGGGAAAAACAAACAGCTATAATTACTATGGACAGGGACAACAAAACCGTTGTAAACCTTTCCCAAATTCCATTGGATGAAAAAGAGAAAAACATACTCAGTTTGGGATTGACTTATTGCCCTGCTAACAACTTCAACTATGCCAAAACAAGACTTGATTTATTTAAAGGCACAAGAAAATTAAAACTACAAAAATACCACATTCAAAATAAAAAAAGTGACTGCAACAATCTTACCTCCACAAGTAAAGACATCTCCAACTCCCAAACAAGCACCCAAATGGGGGGCAGTCTACAACAGGAGATTCAAGATCTTTGGGATGACAATTCAACGATCACCCAAGGGGGTATGGTGGATTTGAATACCACAAGTGAAACTAACACTTTGGAAGCCGTTAACACAGGGGGACCTTTGACAAAATTTCGACCAAAATCAACCTTTAACCCTATCATGTTAAAAGACTCAATTGATCTATTCCATGATCAAGTCACAGAACAACTTAAAATATTGAATGTGGACATCAATAAAAAGAAAAAAAGATATAATAAGGGAAGGATGGAATACTTTTCCCTTATGGCAAAATTGAAAAAGAATAATAAGATTTTGGTCAGACCCTCTGATAAGGGGGGTAACATTGTGTTGTTAAGCAAGGAAATGTACACCAAAGAGGCTTTCAACCAACTACATGATAAGAACTGTTACATGAGATGCAATGCTACAGACTTAAAAAAGATGTATGAGACATTTGCCAAAAAACTTCGCCACTGGAAATATGATGGACTTATTACAAATCAAGAGTTCAAATTTCTCAATAACCATTTCCCTGTGGTACCAACCATCTATTTTCTACCCAAACTTCATAAGGACCCAAATAACCCTCCAGGGCGTCCTATAATTTCTGCAAGAAGGAGTTGCCTTGAGAACGTTTCACAGTATGTGGACTACTTTTTACAGGCACATGTCAAGGCATTACCATCTTACATTGGTGATACCAGTGACTTCTTGAAGAAACTGAATGACTTGAAATGGGAATCAGGGTATTTACTCATGGCACTTGATGTCAGTTCCCTCTACACAAGTATAATCCATACAGATGGTTTGAGAGCGTTGGAATATTATCTTGAAAAATCTATGGGTAATATGCAACTACATAAACAAATGCTACTTGAAAGGGTGGAGTTCTGTCTGACCAATAACATCTTTATGTTTAATAATCTTCTGTTTAAACAACTCAGGGGTGTCGCCATGGGAGCCAGCTCCTCCCCCAGCTACGCTTGTCTTCACATGGGCTGGTGGGAGGAGCTGGTTCTTAAGGTGGAACACCGTGAGATCATGGTAGGCCATATCGTGAAATGGTATAGGTTTATTGATGATCTTTTTATTGTTTGGAACGGTGATGTACAAAAAGCTAATGAATTTATAGATTGCATTAACAAAAATGAGCTTAATCTACACTTCACCGCCAACATAAGTGCTGAGTCTGTAACATTTCTGGACACTGAAGTATTTATCCATCAAAACAGAGTAGAGACTAGACTCCACAGAAAAACAACAGCAGGGAACTCAACACTGCATGCCTCAAGCTCCCACATACGCCATCTAATAACCAGCATTCCCTATGGGGAAATGCTGAGGCTGAGACGCATTCAGTGCAGAGAAGAAGATCTACTTAAAGCACAAGCGGAAAGTGCCATTAGATTCAGGGAACGAGGATACAGTAATGAACTCATTAACATAGCCATCACCAAATCTATGGTCAAAGAACGTTCATCCCTACTACAGACAGGTACTAGCACACAAGTTATTCCTTGTAGACCCAATAGTACTCAAGCCATTGTAGGTAAAACCTCTAATAGGGGTACCCCCTTTAGAATAATACTACAATACAGCCAACAACATAAAAAAAATTGAGTCTATTGTTAGGAAATACTGGCCTCTAGTACTATGTGACCCGGTCATCGGTGGTACTCTACCGATGCGTCCATCTATCACCTATAGTAGAGGCCGCTCCATGAGGGATGAACTCATAAAGACCAGTCCAGAGGTGATAGAATCCACAGACTGGCTTAAAACCCACAGTGGATTCTATAATTGCAAAGTATGCAAGGCTTGTAAACAGGGCACTAATATGAAATTCTATACCACGCCCTTTGACCACCAAAAACACAAGATAAAACACAGATTGCAATATATGTGTTATCTTGCCCCTGTAAACTTATGTACGTGGGGAGTACCAAACTCCAAGTACATAAACGTATCCTGCAACACCTCAGGGCTATAACTAATCAAGATAACACATATCCGGTGGCCAGGCATTTTAAATCTACACATAATTCCAACAGCCGGGAACTCAGTTTTTTTGTTATTGACTCGGTACCAGCTAGCAGAAGGGGTGGTAACCGTGAAGAAAAACTGCGGCAGTTAGAAACAAGATATATTCTTGAACTGAATACCAAACAGCCCACGGGTCTTAACATGACTGAAGATCTGTCGACCTGCTTGTAAGCCTGCTACATATGTGTCTAATACATTAGCATAGCCAGATGGTTGATTTGAGCCGATTTGAACTGTTGGTATTTCACTTTCTATTAATTCTGGTACAGTTTTCTCCCACTCATGCACTTTCTTGAGGCTAACATCATTGCTGCGACCTGCTCACACACATTGTATGCTATTTTATCCTATTTATTAACCATATTTTTTTTGTAATTTATATCAATACGAAATTTAGGATTTATTGTTGTGATTTATTGGTGTATTTTAATCGTTTTATAAAATAGTAGCATACACAACAGCATGATAGGATCTCATAACTGTACATACAGCATATCTCTGTAAGCACCGGCTTAACTCTGCAATCAGATTAGCCAGCACATGTGGGTCATAATAATGAGATCACTGATATGACACAGAAATGTATATTGTGGAACTTGTTTTACGAGTGCAACGTTCTCAAATCAACCGCTGACTACAAAACAACAAATGTCCATGTAACTGAATTTCTTATAATCTCATTTTATTGGGGCTCCAAATTCCTGTAATTGTACGTTTTTTACTCCTTTGAAAATCTCTATTGCAATTAACCTTTGTAACATGTATATTTAGCTTGCAAGACGCTATGATTTGGGTATTTACACCGTCATTCAAAAATGTGTAACATGTGTGTTTACTACACAGTAATGTTATAGCTCGGGTATTTATACCGAAATATATGTGACTCCTACTGCGCATCATATGCAACCAATTTTGGGCTCAAAATTGTAAAAACTCTTGTAAACATCATAGCGCACCTATCAATTTTATCCTGCTTTTTTGCACTTGCACGAGCACTTTTTCCAACAAGGCAAATCAAGTTTTTAACCTTGTTTACATATACTGCACTTTATCACGTTTTTTTTAAACTAGGGTTTTATGTACCGTTTTAAATTGACATATTTGAATTAGCAATGAAATGTATTGTGGTTTTTGTTCCATTGGAACTCTTTTATGTCTATGGTACTATGCTGATGTCATCAAAGCATTTAAACCCATGTGATCTATTACACTGTGTCATGTGATCAAGGTCCAAGGTGGGACCGAAACGCGTCGTGACGCCTGAGCACCGAAAATAAAACTTTAAGCACTAAATTGAGGACCGTGTCTGTATCTTCCTTGCCACGGGGATTGTGGTTTGGTGTCTTCTGATACGGAATTTGCACAAATATATATATATATATATATATATATATATATATATATATATATATACATATATATATATATATATATATATATATATATATATATATATATATATATATATATATATATACATATATATATATATATTACCTACTGGCGGTCGCCAGTAGGTATATATAGTTAGGATTTTTTCCCTATGGGATTTCTGAAAATTCTATGCCTAATAACTTTTGCGTTCGTGGACGGAATTGGCTGAAATTTTCAGGAAAATGGCACATTTTGTTTCTGAGCAGACCTTGAAAATTTGGGGGGGTTTTGTGGAGGGGGGGCCGAGAAAAAAGGGGGGTCCCAAAACGCCTTTTTCCCATGTTAATTTCCATAGGGCGGTTGGACTCACTTTTAGCCCGAACGGCTGAATGGATTTTCACGAAACTTGGCAAAATTGTAGGGACTGTTAGCCCGATGTGCCTTTGCTAGGTCTCAATATATGTGCTTCAGTGGATTTTGAGAAATTAACGTTTAAATCAAGATATATATCTGTAACAGCGCTCCGGGCAGCTATCCGGTTAGCGAACCTTTCGCGTAACGGAACTTTGCGATGAGAAGCTGATTGGCCCTCCGGTGTCTGTCAACATTCTAAACAGTCCGGAGCGGCCGCCATCTTGTCTCTCGGTAGGATCGAGAGACAAGAGGAGGCCAAAACAAAGGGGGAAATTACCATAAGGGGGCATAGTAGATCCTCGTTGACCCCCTAGGTTTTATGTGGAGGTTTTAAAAGGGCCTAGGAGGGTCCAAAAAAAAAAATTTTTTTTTGCGTGGTAAGCGCCAAGTTCGCGAACCGGATAGCTTTCTGGGCAGCGAACTTTATGGATAAAAGAATGAAAGACTTTTCTAATACTGTATGTTAATTGTTTGTTGTTTTTCTTGTTTTTTTTTGTTTTCTTTATTTATTTATTTTTTTTATTATGATTGTGTTTCATACTTTATTAAATTTTCTAACATTTCATTGTCAGAAATGTCATAATTTATTATAGGGTGTAATTGTTTTTCATTTTGAAGCAAGTTGTCTACTGCTTCAACACATTGTAGAAGTTCGTGGTCTCTACTGTCATCCATAAAGTCATCAAGTTTGTCTTGGCTGCTCTCCTTCAGTTCAATCGAAAATGAAACTTGCTGCTCGCCTTCCATTTTGCCTGAAATTTGGATTAAAAAAATATATATTAGTAGAGATAGGGCACTGTTGGGATTAATTTTAGATAGGCAGTTTTTATCAGTGAATTTATCTTTTGGCAGTGTATAGTATGAGAGTGGAAATAGGACTAAAAAAAAGTGTATGTGATTTAACCAAGACACTACTACTACAGAGGGATAGTGTATATGTAGCAGAAAAAGTCTACTATATTAAGTCATAGTGCACAATATATTAAATTATAACTTACCTTCACAAAGAAGTTGAAGTTTTTTGAAGCTTTTGAAATAGGAGGTACAACAAGAAGTAGTAGTCAAAATGGCTGTGTTTCCTTCTCTCCCTTTATATATATACAGGTATATAACCAATCAAATGTCAGGTAATAAAAGTAGAAAATGAAAGTAACATTTTCATTGGTTGTCAATTCCAACAATTCAGATGTGTTTTGTGAAGTAATTTACCTCACGGTACTTGGAGAGGTCTACAGGCTAAATGGCTAAATGGAATTTCAATGAAATTTGTGAGAATGGAAGGGATTGTTATGTAGTATGAGCTAATCTATATTTGGTGAGAGTGTTTCTAGTCGTTATTCTGTAAATTACTTTCCCGCCTTTTTTTAGGACCGCTTTCCGGGAAGCTGCCCGGTTAGCGAACCTTAAGCGTCACGGGAGTCCACCATTTTGTGTTTCGTTCGCATTAAGATACAAGATGGAGGGCAAATAATGTTTAGAATGGGTAGAAGGGGTCATGGTAGACTTATCTTGACCCCCTAGGTTTTCTGAGCGTGGCTGAGGAGGCTTATATGTGCGGAAAAAAATTTTTTTTTAAAAAAATTCCGCGAGGTTAGCTTTCGGTTAGCGAACCGGGTAGCGCTCCGGGGAGCGAATTTTGTGGAAAATTAGTGAAAAAAGTTAGAGAAAAATAATAATTGTGAGTGATCAGATGTAGGGTAGCTCTGAGAAGAGCTTTTGGGTTTATGGTACATTTAGGTACTTATAAGTAGGTACCAATGCAGAGTCTTAAATTCAGAATGAAAATTCTGTTGCCCTCATCTGAGAAGTGAACTCCATCTCCTCTGTAGATATCTTGCATGTAGTAACGCAAGTTATTGTTGTACAGAGAGCCCATTCCATGGTCTCTCATGTAAGCTGAAACAGATTTGTTTACATGCTTCCTCGCTTTCTCAATTTGTGGACAAAATTGGTTGGACCACCTCCATTTCTGTCTTTGGCATATATTGGAATATACCAAGGCAGTTTGAGGAAAAAGTGCCATTAATTGCTCCAAGGTGTCCTTTAAAAGCATTTCCAGACCTACCCCTGTCAAAGTGCCCAAATCATTACCTCCACAGTGCACTATTAACAGGTCAGGTTTTGGCAAATGCATAAAGGTTTTCACCAATGGTATCAATTGGTGACATTTTAATCCTCTTTGGCCCAACCACTTAATTTCCACATCTTGTAAATTGAGGTTGTGTAAATTTCTGCTCTCAGCATACCTTTGAGCCCAGTGGATGTAACTATGTCCAACAATCCAGACGTTAAACATGGTGGAAGAAGGTTGTTCTGCAGTCAGATGAAGTGTGGTAATGAAAGGGCAGTTGAAACAGTAGGAGTTTCTAAAGAAAAAAAACTGTGGATTTACAATGCTAATGATTCATTAGCAGTGATTGGTGCATTTCCATTTCTGAAAACAGAAAGTTAGGGTGCATGGATGTGTTCTTTGAAAGATGTAATTTGAATGGTCAAGGAAGAAACATTTAATGAAAGATTGCACTGGATACGCAGGTGCACTGAGAGTTCAGAGTTCAATTGAAACATTGTTGTGTGAATTTGCAAACATGAGAGGTCTTCCAGGAGGTGGTTGCTATGGAAACAAGGCAGACAGGGCAGAGGGGGGAAGGGTTTTGATTTGAAAAAAGTGAGGGAAGAGGTATGATTGGCTAATATGAGAGATATGTGAAAAGAATATCTGTATTTCTGTGCTTTCAATAGCTGCAGCCTTTGGAGTGCATCCTTTTTCTTCTGCTGAAGACAATTTGGTGTATTTCTGAGACTGTTTTCAAAACTCAAAAAATATTTGCTAAGGTGAGAAAAGATTTATTTAATTTAGATAGAGAATAGTATGATTTAAGGAGAAAATGATGAAGAAAGCTGTGTTTTTAAAATGTGGTTTTGTCTCTAGTGATATACTAATAGAATTAGTTTCAAAGAGAAATTATAATTGCATATTTGGTGTAACATTCTGGCATGCAGTTACACAAGATATTGTAATACATGGAGGCCATTTCATGGTCTGTTATGTAAGCTGAAACAGATATGTTGCTTTTAAAAACGATTTAAGAAATCAATTACATTTCTAGATATGTACTGCTAGAGCTTCATAGGTTGTTTTGGGCCATATTTATAAGGTATTTGAGTGTCTAAGATGTTGTGTTCGCCTTTTAAAATGTAAAGTGTTCCTCATGGGACAAGTGTCTTGTAAATACGCTCCCACTTGTGCTTGGCAAATTTAGATTTTGATTATGGGAGTTACCTAGCCATGTTAATAGTGTCCCAAAAATGGTGCTAGGGCATTCCAGAAAACACTTTCATGTGTCTCAAGGACATTTTTAGTCATTTCTTCATGAATGCAGGTATACAATTGATTTATATGCTGTGTTTAAAAACGAATTTTGAAATGAATTAAATTTCAGGATATGTACTGTTAGAGCTTCATAGGTTGTTTGGGGTCATATTTAGAAGGCATTTTAGTGTCTTTGAAGTTATTTTTCCCTTTTTAAATGGAAAGCGTTCCTCATGGGGCCCTGAGCAGTTCTTAGCCATGTTATTTAATAGGAAGTGGATAACATGGCTAAGAGCATTTGCTGGGAAATGCATGAATATCGCTGATTTTTCTGCTATATTCATGCATTGTGGCCGTTTTTTTTCACATTGCTTCATAGGTTGTTTGGGTTCATATTTAGAAGGCATTTTAGTGTCTTTGATGTTATTTTTCCCTTTTTAAATGGAAAGCGTTCCTCATGGGGCCCTGAGCAGTTCTTAGCCATGTTATTTAATAGGAAGTGGATCACATGGCTAAGAGCATTTGCTGGAAAATGCATGAATATCGCTGATTTTTCTGCTATATTCATGCATTGTGGCCGTTTTTTTCACATTGCTTCATAGGTTGTTTGGGTTCATATTTAGAAGGTATTTTAGTGTCTTTGATGTTATTTTTCCCTTTTTAAATGGAAAGCGTTCCTCATGGGGCCCTGAGCAGTTCTTAGCCATGTTATTTAATTGGAAGTGGATAACATGGCTAAGAGCATTTGCTGGAAAATGCATGAATATCGCTGATTTTTCTGCTATATTCATGCATTGCGGCAGTTTTTTTTCACATTGCTTCATAGGTTGTTTGGGTTCATATTTAGAAGGCATTTTAGTGTCTTTGATGTTATTTTTCCCTTTTTAAATGGAAAGCGTTCCTCATGGTGCCCTGAGCAGTTCTTAGCCATGTTATTTAATAGGAAGTGGATAACATGGCTAAGAGCATTTGTTGGAAAATGCATGAATATCGCTGATTTTTCTGCGTTATTCATGCATTGCAGGCCTTTTTTTATCACATTTGCAAGCATTTCTTAGCCATGTTATCCAATGGGAGGTGGATAACATGGCTAAGAGCATTTGCTTCAAAGGTTGTTTGGGGTTATATACCATTTTTGGGAAATTATTAACATGCCTATCTAACTCCCATAATCAAAATCTAAATTTGCCAACCGCAGGTGGGAGCGTATTTACAATAAATTTGCACCATGAAGAATGTAAAATAGCATACTAGATACTCAAATAACTTATAAATATGATCCAAAACATCTTATGAAGCACTAGTAGTGCATATTTCCAGAAATGTATTGGTTTTCATTTAATGATTTACTTCATTGGTAGGCCTTCACATGTTTTTTTACCTTGGTTTTTTTTCAGTGAAAATCTTATCTGCAACCATGTGTTGGCCTCACCTCAAATAAACAAAACAGGTGATGGACTGAATGTGGATCAATGACACACATTCACCCCAGTCCAAAGATCTGGGCCTAAACAAACCTTTAGATAGGCTACATCTTATCGTCATCCTGAATTAATGATTTAAAATATTAGGGAGTGATTTATGAGTGTTGTATGCCTGTTTTGTACCATTGAGTGTCATTTTTGTGATGCAGTGCTGGTGGAAAATATTTGCTATGTTAAATAATTAGTACAGCATTAAGTTTTAGATGACTGTTATTTATTTACTGTTTGGTAATAGTGGTTAATAACATTTTATATTATATTTTTTCACAGATTCAACTGCAGATTCTTTCATAGTTTGGAAAATGCCTTCCAGAAGTCGAATACGAAAGGCTAGAAAACGTCAAAGACAGCAGGATGATGTTTTATTGCAGCAGTCCTCTTCCCCAAATACTTGTCAAAACACCAAGAAAGGTCCGGGTAAGAGCACGAAATCATTCTTAAGAAATATTTGTAGTAAAAAAAATTTTGCTCAAAAAAATGTGTCTCTTAACAAAAAGAGAAGTAATTTAAATGGAAAGGAGAGACCCATCACAAATGTTACTGGTAGAGGAAGAGATAACTCTGTGCATGATAGTAGAAGGAAACAACAGTTTAGGGACATTCGACAACGAATGTTCCGTAATAGGATATTAGTTAATTTATTGAAAAATATTAAAAAGAAAGGCCAACAGAAAGCGGCATTTTATAGGAAGAAGAAAAATGTAGAGAAAATTATTGATCATGCTTTTGAAATCAAGCGAAAGTTGTTTATTTTGGTAATCAATAGAATTAGGAAACTAAGCAAGGTAATTTCTGATTTCAAAACAAAAAGTAGATGGAAGAGAGTAGTAAATCGTACTAACTTTTGTGAAGTTTTTTCTGGAGAATGGATGCATAGTTCAAGTTCTGAGGCATTTTTTAATGAGGAGACTTATTTTCAGGATAATGATTTGGTGCATGCAGTTGACATCAGTGGTCGAGCTTATGAAGTGAAGGATGGTTGTCCAGTTGAAAAAGAACTACTTGTGACAACAGAGACAGAAGAGGCGCTAAGTGATGAGGTTTTAGGAAGACGTCCTAAGGGTCCTGTGTACATTTGGAAGTGTAGTTCTATTTGCAGTGTGCGACAGGTTTCCATCAATTTGCTATGTGATTTTATACGGACATTTAATAAGAAAAGTTTGAAGCAGAAAATGAAGTTGTTGCAAGATTTAGATCCTTGCAGAGTGAGACAAATGACAGGTTTGCGTGGTCATTCACTGGCTTGTCTTTCCAGGAGAGTATGCCAGAGTGTTTTTCATCATTTCAGGATGCTAGCAGTGCATCATAATAAAGTGAGAAAATTAGTGAGAATGTTGTATTATGCTAAGAGTCCAGCAATTATGCTTAAACAGTTATGTGCTGCTCTTTTGCATGGTTCTGAAATAGATGTGAAGAATCTTTGTGAAGAAATTGAGTTTTGTTACTTTGGTAGTAAAGATGAGAATGTTCAAATTGACCCTGAAGTAGAGGGTAATGTGGAAGATAATGTACAGGTTTCCAGTACAGATAATTTTCAGAAGGAAATTGCCACGTTTCAGATGAAATCAAGTGAGAGGCCTAATTTCACTTGTGTATGTTGTCGACGCACTTATTATAAGAATCAGACTAAGGTAGTGGATTTATATGCAAAAAGTGAAAGGGAAAATAATAGTGAATGGAAGGATTTAGCCACATACTTGATGGTAGAAAATTATTTTGATTTGGGATCGGATCAACGTGTGTGTACTTATTGTTGTAATAAATTAAACCAAAACCAGATGCCTGCTAGGGCAGTTCATAATAATCTGGAATTGGTTGAGATTCCTTCTGAATTGAAGGATTTAAATACTTATGAATCTATTTTGATTCAAAGTATCCATCCCTTTCAGGCTATTGTAAGAATGGAGCCAAAGACAGGGAAATTGCCTCCAGCAGATTTACAGAGAGGATTAAAGGGAAGAGTTGTTTATTTGCCTCTAGATTTGAACAAAAACATTAACACAATTGGAATAGAAAAAGTGGAAGAGGAACCTCTGGTTATCTTGGTTAATGGGGTTCCGACAAAGAATAAGAAAATATGGCAAGATTTAGTGGATGTTAGGAAAGTCAAAAAGGCAACAGTGTATTTGAAGAAAAATAATAAGTACTATAAGAATGTATATGTTGCAGAAGAGGAAGTAAGTGATGAAGAGGATAGCGATTTGTGTGCTGGCCAAATTGAGAAAGTAGAGGCCTCTAAAAGTGAAGAAATATATGAACATTATAGTGTTCATCCTTTGCATTCCAAGGAAGTGATGGGGAATGCTATTGAGTTGTTTCAAATGAAACAAGCCAAAGGGAGTCCCATTAGTGTTTGGGAGGAAAGTTTGGAAGCTCGGTGTTTCCCACAGCTATTTCCCACAGGTCAAGGAGGAAGATATGATGAGCGACCTCGTGAAATTCCTGCGTCTGAATACCGGACTTTACGATTGTATGCAGAAGATCCTAGGTTTCGGCAATGCATTCCCTATTTGTTTCATCTCCTGTTTGAAAGCGATCTGTCTGGACTGTCATATGCAGTGAACCACATCTTAAAAAGTGGTATACAGATGCGAAACATCTCGGCAAGTGACTTTATGCATAAAGTCAATGTCCAAGACAGTATTTTGGATTCTCACTTAATTAATCTCATGGCGTGTCAGCGTGGTACTAATGAGTACTGGTACCGTCGTCATGGTGACTTAAAATGTATGCTGAGGAACTTAGGAACTCCGACATGGTTCCTCACTCTGAGCTGTGCCGAGTATGGCTGGGATGACTTACTTGAATTTCTACGAGAGGCAAATGGAAATATTGAAAACATTGAATTCAAGACACCTGGAGAACTGTGTTCTTTGGATCCTGTGAATGTATGCAGGTACTTCAATCATAGATTTGAAGCTATGATGTCTTTCATCACAAATAAAAAGAATCCACCTCTTGGAGAGGTGTTGGATTTCTTCTGGAGAAAGGAGTACCAAGCAAGAGGTGCCCCTCATATACATATGTTGCTGTGGATCAAGGATGCACCTAAATTTGGAACAGATCCGGATGACTTAGTGATGAATTTCATCGAACAGTATTCTACGTGTGCTGTTCCAAACGCAACGGAGAAGAAAAGTCTAAGAGAACAAGTTCTACGTTTCCAAAGCCATCGTTGTGGAAAGTACTGTCGTCGTAAATTCAGAAACAAGGACAAGTTCTACACCAAATGTCGTTTCAACTTTCCACGACCGGTGATTTCTAAAGGAAGAGTGAACAGTTTGATGTCTTCGCTGCGACATAATGTGACGAGGAAATCACCCAAGAATACATACAATTTGAAAAGGAACGAAGAGTCCAAGTACATCAATGACTACAACCCAGTGATTTTGTCCATGTGGAATGCCAACATGGATATACAGTTTGTGGCTGACAACTGTATGGCTGTGGCTCGGTATGTGACATCTTACATCACCAAAAAAGAAAAGACCGAACTGAAGGATATGTGGGAGGACATTTCCCATGAAAAGAGCCTCAGCAAGAAGTTGTACAGTTTCAGTCTGAAGATGTTGTCGCATCGAGAAATCGGAGCTTACGAATGTTCTGATCGATTGTCTTCAGCAAGTCTCTATGCCAAATCCAGGAGTCTCGTTTGGGCGAGTCTTGGTCTTGCTGCAACGCGAAATCGAGTTCTAAAACCTGTTCGGGAAATTGAGTATTTGGCAGAAAAGGAACCAAACAGTACCGACATTTTGAAGACCAACATGTTGGATACATATTATCCAAATCGAAGCAGTCACCTTGAGAATATTTGTCTATATGAGGTTCTCCAAAATTATATATTCAAGAGGAACATCAAAGAAGATATTGAGAAAGGAGTGTATGCTGTAATTGGAAGTGAGGGATGCCTGGTCAAGCAAAGAAAATGCCAATTAGTAAACCATCGAAAATTAAGTGGCGAATCTCCAGAAAAAAAGGAGTTTTTCTATTTAGCACTTTTGCAACTTTTCAAGCCTTGGCGTGCAGAAGAGGAACTGCTTGGAGATTTCCTCTGTTACGAAGACTCTTTCAATGCAGCCAAGGAGTCCATAGAATGTCCTGCTTTTTCTAAATATCAAGAAATGCTAACTTTGGAAATTGAGCAGGAAGCAACGATTGCAGCCGAGATTGCCAGAGACAGTTCTCAGGACAGTCAGAGTTCTGTTTCATTGAGTCAAGATCCACTTGGAGGACCTATTATCGAAAATGAAGCTGCCACTGCTATGAATGAAGTAGAAAGAGCCATGGCACATGCTCAGGAGGATTCAGTTAACTTACAAGACTTGGAAAAACAACTCAACGTTGAGCAGAGGAAAATATATGATGAAGTTACCAAGGAAATTGAGCACGGATTAAGTCATGAGAAGAAAGAGTGCTCGTGTACGTCGTTGAAGCCTGTCCGACTGTACGTGAGTGGAGAAGCGGGAACTGGAAAAAGTTTCCTCATTAAAGCAATCTCTTGTTATTTGCAGGAAAGGACTGAGTCATCGCTGTCTTGTGTTGTCACCGCTCCTACTGGACTGGCAGCACATAATATTAAAGGTATTACTTTGCATCGTCTATTGATGCTGCCGGTGGAGCATGACAACAAATTACAATACAACAAGTTATCTGGAGATGCTTGCTGTGAAGTTTCAAGAGTTTTGAGGAAAATGAAACTACTTATCATTGACGAAGTAAGCATGGTTTCCAATGTCATGCTTGCCTTTGTGCATTTGAGAATGCAAGAAGTACTTAAAACTGAATATGATGTCTTATTTGGTGGGAAACACATTATTGTTTTCGGAGATCTTCTACAGCTGACACCAGTAAAAGGTCAACCTGTGTTCAAAATACTCACGCATGAAGATACCAGGAAGTGCCTAGGGAGCATTGGCAACGTCAATATATGGTTAAACTTCAATTATGCAGAACTGCATCAAAATATGCGTCAGGCAAAGGATGAAGATTACAAGAATATTCTACAAGATATTAGAATTGGAAAAGTGACCGAGCATGGGAAAGAAGCTTTAAATGCACGGTTACTGTCAAATTTGTATCCCAAACAAGATATTGTGCCTGAGAATATTTTTCAGAAAATTACTGAGAAGAAATCCGGGATATGTCTCATGCCAACTCTTGCAGAATGTGCCATCTTCAACAACAAAATGTTGAATTTAGAAAAGCAAGAGATTGTGAAACTTGA
>NW_028253869.1:0-16047 GCF_964263255.1 Lissotriton vulgaris | reverse complement strand
TGCCACTGACCGCCCAAGCACACAGCCCACTGACTCACCGTGCCCCCTCAGTGGATCCAGGTTCCCAGCCGTACACTCCAATGCAGGGCCGCCATCTTGGAATCTGCCCGGTCCGAACACATCGCAGCAAATCGCAGTCAGATGCCCTCAATCCCTGTCAGCTGGCGGCTCACCAGAATCTGGCCTCATTCTGATGCTTGCTAGTGCTGTTCCCGGATAAAAAGTAAGTCACTGGAGGTAAGGAGATCGCGTACAGGTCACGTCGCGTTGAGGTGCCTCAAAGCCGAGCGACCATCGCGGTCTCAAGCTGGGCCACGCCTCCCTTGGTGTTCTTCTTTAATGTGATTCAACATTTGACAACTCAAGGTGGTGCAAAATTTAGCAGGTATTTTTGTCAGATTAAATGTCTAAAATTGGTTCTCTATTCAATTCCCCTTAGTCAGCAAGTTGAAGCCATGAATACATTAATTTCTCTCTATTTGTCCTAAGTGAAAAGTTTGTACCTGGGTTTTCCTCAATGGATTTGGCAGCAGCTCTTTGTTTGAAACGTGTTTGCCTATCTATTTGTTACCTCAGCAGGTATCATCACAAGTCTGTTGCTTGGGTTTTACTGCATTAGATCATGGATTACAGCAAACCTAAGTTTAAGGTTTTCTCACTTGCACCAGAGGTGTTTCATGGCATCCATCCTGATTGATCCACTGCTTTCATATGTGTCTCACAGTGTTCCTTTAAGGGGTGTCCCAGGTTCAGTTGCACTGGGACTTGCTGCTCCCCAACCATTACCAACCTTTACTGCACAACCATGGGATAAGAAGGACAGTTTTCTTCACTTGCATTAGGGCCCATGCCAGCTATGCTACTCCACTGATGTGCCACCTTGTACCCATCATTTATCCATTGATTCAAGCTTGTGATTCTAGAGTAAAGCTGCACAATGGCCAATGGATGCTAGAATATGACATCTTCTTATGAATTATCCCACAATTCATATTCCTGTAGGGTCTTGAAATCCTCTTTTTCTATTACAATCTGCTTTTATGAAACATCAGCCTTCTTCTGCAGTAGCCGCCTGCAACATCATGAATCTCTTATAAACTGTAAAGTAATATGTATGCTACTGCATAATCAAGAATCATTACCTTATCATACCTATGAGTTGTAAAGACATCACTAGGAATAATGCACCACTAGTAAAATTGAAAATAGTCATACAACACGATGATGTGCTACAGATGCAGAGGAACTAAAGTGAGGCCACACAATGACGTGTCACAGGGGCAGAGCAACAAAAGCGAGGCCACATGGTGATGTGCTATAGGTGCGGGTAAGCAAGGTGAGGACACACAATAGCGTGGTACAGGTGCATACGAACCGAACTAAGGCCAAACAAAGATGTACTGCAGGTACAGAAGAACAGCTATCTGTCTCATCACCAATGCAAATGCAGTAGCTTCCACAAACAGCGAGGATACATTCAAACCTTGTCACTGCTGTCCAAGATGTGAAATGGCATGTCTGAGTTACCTTGAGAACACAACAGTGACAGATATTCTGCCTACTTAGGAGACTGACACCTGGCATCACAGTACGCCCAAGGCATGGAATAATCATTGCCAGTGGTAGTGACACAAAAGCCAGGTATGCTGTGAAGTTCACAGCAAAGGTTTTTATGAAAATGAGGAAGTGGCTTTGCTGCACATGTATATTCCTGAAATAACAAGTTTTTTTTTTTTTTCATCTAATCCTCATTTTGCGATTGTATAAATAAGAAGGTTTCTGGAGTCTGATGAAACTTTGCCTTCACAGCCCCATCACTTTCCGAAGTTACCTTTCGGGGTGTATCCCTTTCATTGTTTGATCCATCAGTTTTCCTCCACTTACCCTTTATCATTTCCAATAATACCATTGGTTGGTCGGGGGGGAGCTAGCCAATTTGACTACTTGGCAGACATAATTTCTACCTGGTATTATGGTTTATCGCGTATAATCATTGGATTTGTTATTCATGACCCGGTAAGTGGTATTAATTACTTTGGAAATACTGCTCCCAGATTTCCCAGAAATTTGTTCTCTTCGTGTATCCCCTGTTTCTATCAATATTGTTGATTTTAATGGTATAATTTAACCAGTTTGTGTAACTTGGAGCGACCGATTTAACCCAGTTAATACAAATTTCTCTCCGAGCTAACAGCATTAATACAAAAAGTAAACTTTCCTGTTTTTTATTTAACTTATTTCTGCCATCACCTGTATTTCTGTATATCCCGAAAAATATTAAAGAAGTACTTACAGTTATGTTGGTTTCTAGTATCGTATTCACTGTCTTACCAATCTCTTCCCAGTAGTTAGTTATTACAGGGCACTTTTGAAACATATGTATATCATCCACACTTGCTTCTCCGCATTTGGGGCATAGCTTAACATTGGATCCTTTAAATTTAGACAGTTTCTTTGGAGTCCAGTATGCCCGATGAACTGTAAACAGGTGATTCCTCCTTAATGGTGCTGACTTTATACAGGACCAGCATTTCCCCATAGATTCTTGCCATATCAGTTGTAAGCCTATCTCTTGATCCGGTATGTCTTTTCTCCAAATTGTTTCCGGGATTGTGAAATCTTCCTCTTCTGATTCAATGAGTGTCCAATACCACTTTGATATTTCTTTTCTTATTATTGTGGTTCCTATCATTTCGCTTTCAAGTGTTTCATTTCCGGTATTTTTCTCTTGTAATGACTTAGCCCAATTTGATAGCTGGTAATATTTGAATTTTGATATCTTACCATCTGTTAGTTCATATAACGAGTTCCATGGGATTATCTCATTTCCTTTTAGGATTTGTCCCCATAGCATAATTCCTGATGTTTTAAGTGGTACTGCTAAAGAATCTTTTAAGCATTCTGGTGACCCTGGTGAGTCCCATATAGGTGCTTTTTCACTGTAATATGGTATATTTACTGAAGTTCTTATTTGAAACCACAGTTTCGCTGCGTTATATGAAATCTTCAATTTTATTTTTTTGAAAAATTTTGGATGTCCGAATTTAAACAAGAAATGGTCTGTTTTTTCAGTCATGTTTTGCAGGAAACTTGGGTAGTCTTGATACTTCCTCAATAATGGTCTAAAATTCTTGAATTGAAAGGACCTTTAGTACTCAAATAAATCAGGACTTGCTATCCCACCTTGATCTTTCTTCCTCTTGAGTTTACTCCAGGCTATTCTCGTGCTTTTTGAGGCCCAAATAAAACTTGCGATTTCACCCTGAATCTTCTTCAGGAGTTCTTTTTTAAAATCCAATGGTATTGTATTGAAAAGGTATGTAAATTTTGGAATAATAGACATTTTTATTATGTTGGATCTCCCCAAAAAAGTTAATGGTAGGCTTAACCATGTTTTAAGTAGTCTTCTCATTTCTTTAGCTATTATCGTTAAATTTAGTTGCGGGACTTTCTCAACTTCTTTTACGAAGGTAATTCCTAAATATTTTAGTTTGTCTCTGCTATACGGTGTGAGAGGATTACAGTTCCAGCTCATTGCTTCAGTTTTTTCTTTATTCGTCAAATAGCCTGAGACTTTACCAAAATCACTCATCAACTCATCCAACGCTTGATAGGAGCTTTCATAGCTTGTTGTGAATACCATTAAGTCATCAGCATATAATGCTACTTTCTTTGACCAGTTTTGATATTTAAATGCAGAGATCTGAGTATGGTTCCTAATTAGCGTAGCCAGTGGCTCAATATAAAGATTAAAAAGTAACGGTGACAACGGGCAACCTTGCCTTGTGCCACGTTGTATTTTGATGTTGTCACTCAGATTGCCGTTGATTAGTATTCTAGCCCTTGGGTTCTTATATATTTCTTTTACCGCATGGGCGACACTTTCCCCCAATTCATAATTTCCTACGACTTCGTTTAGAAAATCCCAGTTTACCCTATCAAACGCTTTGGCGGCGTCGTAGGTAATTATAGTAAGGGGAAGTTGTTTAGAAGAGGCGATATCAATTGCTGCGAATAACTCATGAGTAATTTCGTGAATTTGCCGTCCTTTTATAAATCCTTTCTGATCTAAATTAATCAAACCAGGCATAACTTTTGCAAGTCGTTTTGCTATAACTTGTGAGAAGATTTTATAGTCGCAGTTAAGTAGCGATATTGGTCTATATGACTCACATGTTTTGGGATTTTTCCCGGGTTTTAGAATAACACTAATTATCGCATCATTCCAGGTATCTGGAAATTTTCCATGATCTATAAGTATGTCGTTCATTAGGTCTGTTAGTTTATTGATTAGGTGCTCTTTTAATGTTATATAGAATTCGTTCGGAAGAGCATCTGGACCAGCGGCTTTTCCTCTTTTTAAATTGTTTACACTTCTCTAACTTCCTCCGGTTTAATCCTTTGATTTATCTCTGTCTTTTCTTCGTATGTTAGTTTTGGAAGATGAACAGCTTCTAAGTATTTACCGATTTGCTCTTTAGTTGGGTTTATGTCTTCTTCATATATACCAGAGTAAAATTTTGAGAACTCCTTTCTTATTATATCGTCTTCGGAGGTTTCTTGTGATTGTTCTAATGTCTGAATGCATGGTATATTATTCCTAGATTGTTCGCATTTTGTTTTCCATGCCAATAGTTTCCCGCACCCTTCCCCGTATTCATGGAGGAAGATGGCGGCCGGCTAACAAGCTTGGTCGGGAGCTCCGACTCACCGCTCATGAAAACGGAAGATTAATCCCTTCATAAGCCGCTATACGGACTCTTGACTAGAGGGATCGAGAAAGTAGGAAAATCCTCAACAGAAGGATTTGAAAAGGGGAGCAAAGGTTATAAGAGCGCTTTTTAAATTTGGAAAGACACAAGAGTTATGATAAACAACTACCTGCTGATTTTAAGCACGCCGGTGAAGCTGGGACCCCTACAGCAGTTTCCTTCGAGCGCTGGAGCCTGGGTGTGTGCGCGGAGAGCGACGTGGAATTGCCGGAAGGCGCTCCAGAGAGTCTCTTTCCAGTTCCGGGGCACAAGCGGCAGAATCGGCGGGGGAGAAAGAGACAAACAGAGTTACTTTCAGGTCAGTGAGCCGAGTGAGCAGAGCACCCTGTTTGGCCAGATTAAGTGCTGGAATCAAAGTAAAAAAGGAAGGGGACTGAAGGGGGAAACCAAAAAAAACAAAACAAAACTCGCTATTAACAGCAACTTGAAGCCTGTAAAATCGGAGCACTTCTGGCTAATGAGCTCTAAGAAGAACACTGCACTACCGATTATTGAGGGGAAAGTATTGCCCTCATTCCCACAGGTCAACAGGGAATCAGAGGATATTATAAAAAGGAACTTACCTAACGGTGGGGCAGATACTTTGGAGAGAACAGCGCCAGATGTAATTGCAGGGTGTTTTAATTGAGAATACACTGGAGAAAGTAAAGAAGAGGGGCACACCCAAGCACAGCTTAAACCGAGGGTGTACAACACTAGATCCAAGAAAATAGAAAGAGATTTTGAAACAAGTGCAATAACTGAGATAGGAAAAGACAAAGATCTGGAAGCAGGGGGAAAGCCTCATTATTGCCTAAGGAATCACAACTTAGTACCGCAGTTTGAACCACAAAAGAAAGGTATATCACCAAGAACAACTAAACGAAAACAGAGAGTGTTACCTAAATCAGCAGAATTATCTGAAAATGTTAAATTAAGATCTGCAAAAACAAAGCTGCTTGCAAACCAAAAAGTCAAAGTCACTCCTTCATTGCGGTCTTATTTTAAGGTTCAACAATCAGTGCAAGTAAGAGGCGGCCGTTCGTCTATACAGAGTGAGCCTGTTGAACTCTCATTAAGCACCGGAGTTCACCTAGATAGATCGCTTACATATAGGAAGGACTTAGGTGATGTGATTAGTGAGGTGACTCTAAACAGCACTGGAAGGGAAAGGTCAAATATCTCAGTTAACGCAACTCCGATAACTGCACATTCAATGGAGGAAACATTACCACCACCTACACTGCTGCCATCAAAACCGAACCCACAGACAAACTTATAGAACAAGAGCAAGAAACTTTAGTAATAGCAACAATGCAAGAAACAGCGACAGTGGTTACAACAGAAAAGGTCATGGAGGTGTTCGCTGAAAAAATAATGGCAGCAATGACAGAAAAATTCTCTGTCTCTGAGGAGAATCAAAACAAAATACGTGAAGTATGTGAAGGTCTGGATCAAAAATTAAATATTCTGGGAGAGAGAGTCACCGCAGTAGAGAAAGCAGTGGAAACCCTTAGTAAAAAGGTCAGCACGAATCAAAAAGAAATTCGAAAACTCAGAGATAGCGAGAGAACAACTAAAGATAAGCTGGAATCATTGGAAAACCAAGGGAGAAAAAATAACCTTAGGATTTTGAATATACCGGAAAATGTGGAAGGATCGGATATAAAACAATTCATTATCTCTCTTTTTGAAGAATTTTTTCCATGGACCAAAAGCTGCGATTTGATGGAGGACATTCAGAGGGTCCATAGGGATCCTTTCAGGAAAAATAAAGAAAAGAAAAATCCAAGAAAAATCTTGGTCAATTTTATGACTTATACCCTAAAAGAAAAGATTCTGAGTGAGGGTCTAAAAAATGGAACTCTAAACAAAGATAACTGGTCCTTCAAAATTCGCTCAGATATATGTAAAGCCACACAAGATAGGCAGTGGGAATTGGGACAATTCATGCAGGAGTTGAAAACTTTGGGGGCCACTGTCCAGATGAAATTCCCAGCAGCACTTAGAATTATGTGGCGGAACAAAATGCACAACATCAGAGAACCTCTAGAAGTAGAAGACCTCATAAACAAGATAAAAGACCAGATTCAAAGGGAAAAAACAAACTAATTCAAAGAGATACCCCTCTAGAAAAAGGTAAAAGAAGGAAGGAAGAAATCTTAAAATAAGCTTAACTAAGAAAATGGTGAACCGGAGCTCGAATCGGGTGGAGAATCCCATCCAAAAGAAGAAGGGAGGCTTCCTCGGGGGGGGAGAAACGAACCTCGCAGAAACACTATAATGTAAAAAGAAATACACGGGTAGGGAGCAAATTAGGGAAAAAATCAGAAAAAATTATCCTCATAAATCAAAAACTGGAGCTCAAAGGATGTATATACAAGATTGCCTTAACACAATCCCCTCTATAAAAATGTTTAAAAAAAAGAAATGACGAAAGAAAAATTAATAAAAGTTCTCTCATGGAATGTTAACGGACTAAGAACTCCCAATAGAAGGAGAAAAATCTTGGAGTATATAAAGGAGACAGAAAGTGAGATCATTATACTCCAAGAAACTCACCTTGTTAGTGCTGAGTGGGAACAGATAATAAAAAGATTAAACTGGGTGGAGACGTGTATATATACTACACAAGATTGTAACGTGAAGGGGGTAGCAATTATTTTTAAAAAATCCTGAAAGGCAAAAGTTATAAGCAAGACAGTAGACAGTAAAGGAAGATGGGCCGTAGCGAAAATAAGAATAGAAGGCAACTTGGTTAATATAGCAGGATACTATGGCCCAAATATAGATGATCCTGTACCACTTCAAAATCTATATTCGGAACTTCTTTCAACATCTGATCCCATAATAATAGGAGGAGACTACAACATAATACTGGATCCTAAAAAAAGATAGATTACCCCCAAATAAACACCCTAACCAACCCAAGATGAGGGAATGGCTAAGCATATACAAAACCGACTTAAACTTGGAAGACATGTGGTCACAAAAAGGAGATAAAGTATATCCTTTTACCTTTCAGAATAAAAAACTAGGACACAAATCAAGGATAGACTTTTTCCTCTTAAACAGATCCTTACAAAATATAGTGAAAAACATTGAACACCTTCCAGCACACTTATCTGACCACTCAGCAGTAAAACTAATTTTATCTTTTCCTAAGGATATTACTCCTTCTAGATGGACAGTAGATCGATCTTTACTAAACAATCAACAATATATCAGCCAGCTAGAAATTACTTCATCACATTACTTTGAAGACAATGCAATAGGCACCTCAAAACAAATAACCTGGGGCGCTTACAAAGCCGTGATAAGGGGTAAATTACTTAGCTTAGGAGCACGCAAAAGCTAAAAAACTAGATATCAAAAAGATGGAATTAAACATTAATAATGCGGAGCTTCAGCTAGAGAACAAAACCTCCCCAGGTAAAAAAGAAGAACTAGAGAAAAAACATCGAGAGTTAAAAGAAAAGCTAGCAAACTACTTAGAAAACATTGTGAGAGAAAAGTGGGAAAACAGTAAACTAGCAAATTCTGAAATAACAAGTTTGTTTTAATATTATAACTTCATTTGCCAACCATCCAGGTGAATGCGAATAGCTCTTTCTACATACCGACATTGCATTAACAAGTCAGCATCTTTGCTTCAACAGCATGTCTCAGCAGACTGAGCACTTCCCAGCATGTTTAATCTCTATCAACAGTAAAGGCAATTCATCTTGATGCTATGTCTGCAGAATGTATTACTCCTCTACAACTTCAACGGCCCAGCCTGTTACCCCAGCAAACTCAAGTACATTCTTTTGGACCGTCTCTCATTTATCCGATGATACAAAGAAGAGTGTGCCATCCTGTGCATCACAAAGTCTGATATTGCTGTGTATGACCTGTTACTTATTGTAACCATGTGTTTTTAAAGTTCCAGCATATAAAATATAACCCCAGAATCTATCTAAAGCAAATAAAAAACGTATTGTAAAGCACAAAAAGCCAGTCTAATAAACAATGCACACCATTACATAAAAGTGAATCTGTAAACAAATGCTTTTCAACCTTCTGAAATCTAACTCTGTCTCAATGCCATACTCTCTTCTTCTCTCTCTTTCTGACACAGACACAAATGCACGTGCACACACACAGATGAGCGCATGTACGTACACACACCCCTATCATATCTTCATGAACACATTACCCATTACTTAACTAGCTAAGGCACAGCAAACCTACCAAAAACTAGGGCCATGAACAAATGCCAAAACCAGGACTTTAAGTGGGATGAAAAAACTGGGGGGTCCCTCAAATGGGCGGGGCAATTTAATTAAGGGTGTGGCTTAAAAACACACAAAATAAAATTATGTACTGAGCATGGTGTGCCACCCGACTGGTATTTTGCTGCTTCTGTCACTACATTTAGATATATAATACAAGTAAAATTACACCTATAACAAGCCAGAACTATTGGCTTTGTCAATAGTTGTTAGTTGCATAAGTTAAGTAAGTAACAACAATGGCTTCATTGTATATAATATTGAAAATGCTTCTGTTATGAAATGATGAGACTGTGAAAGTACTATAACGAGTCTCTTTGCGGCTACATCAAAGACAGTGAAGGGTGGTACTGCTGTAGAGTTAAAAAATATTTTTCACCAGGTTTGTGAGGGCAAAAATGAAGAGCCCAATAGAGACCAGTTTCAGCTCCTCCTTTTTAGAACTGATGGTGCTGCGCACCATCAAGACCCAGCCCACTTATAGCCCGGCCAAAACCATCAGAATCCTCAAGCCTTGCAAGGGATGTTCAAGAAATCTGATTGGCTACTGAATCTCCAATAAGGATATTTGATTTTGGATTGTTCATCAGTTTGTCAGAGACATCAGTTCACGAGGTCTGCTTGACTCACCTTGTTTACTGATAGAGACATTTTACATCTAGTTTGTGGACAGGTCTCTTTTCCTCTACTAATTGCTTGAGCAGAAGTTATGTCTGGCACTAATCACAACCTTACACCAAAGGTGATGATTAAAAGCATACAGTAACTACTTGTTGGGATGATTGAACCCTGGGTGGAGATGGCGCTCACTATCTTCAGTATGTATCTGATATCTCGATTATCACTTTAGGTGCACAGGGAGGAGGTAATCATCCAACACCTCACCATTTAGATCCACAGATCTGTGCAGAATTTGAATCAAGTCCTGGCACACATTCACAATGATTAAGACAAGTCAATAACTTATATTTCAGGGCAAAGACATGAAAAACATGAGTAATTTAATGATTTTCTTGTTGTGACTCCAGCCAAAACGTGTTTTGTCGCTGGGAACAAGACGCCTTTGACTTCTTCAGGGCTTAAAGTAGATGAAACAGTCTTATGTGCCTTCTGGCTGGTTATAATTCCGTCCCAGCCTTACTATGGCTGGGAAAGTCGCTGCGGCCATACTGAGGTGCTGGGGTCGGATATATGCTCGAACGCTGCTAAATACAGTGTGTTGAGGGCTGACTTAATATGCAGCCTGTATACTAGCCCAAAATTTACTTCACATCGTGCATCGCTGATGCATGCTAGAATTAGCCTTTTCGTGGAATCCTTGCAACTTTCCCGAGCGACGAAACATGTGTTGGCTGGAGTCATAACAAGAAAATCATTAAATTACTCATGTTTTATATGTCTTTGCCCTGAAATATAAGTTATTGACTTGTCATAATCATTGTGAATGTGTGCCAGGGCTTGATTAAAGTAAAAGCATACACTTCAGATGTTTTAGAGTAATGAAAAAGGGAATAAAAGGGTACCCGTATGATTGACAACAGAACACCAGCTCATAACTTCCTCCTGCAATGTTTGAAACATTAAAATGTAATGTTTGAAAACTATGAACTAAGGGACAGAGTATTCTAAAAAATGGAGCTCTGTTGTGAAGCTAACTGGAAAAAGACGTTTTGAGAAAGCATAATGCCATATTCAATATTCATATTATATGGAAATTCTGTTTGTTTAGGAAAGTCCTGTTTCAAGATTCATATTTTGGCCTGTTCAAATATAAAGTATACAAAAAAGTGATGGATGGAACGCTTAAAATAAATCTTAGTCACTTGTCACCTCAGTATGGACCCAGCTATATGCAAATCAGATTTGACTCTACTCCAATACAGTACAAATCTACAGCACAGTTGTCTGTGGGAAAATCTGATTTATTAATAAGCAGATTTTCCAAATCGCCAACAGCTTTTTGCTCTAAGTCGTTGGGTTTTCTCTCTCTTCTTCCACTTCTGACTTGAAAGGCAAATGTAAACTTTGGTCCAGAGAGATGTAAGATGTGTTAAGGATTGAGGTACTCTGTAAAAGAAATGGCATGGCTTAGTTTTTATATGCACACTGTTTGAGAGTGGATTCCATTTACATTTTCTGGGACATAAGACACAGATTTTGACAGTTCTGAGAGAAAATAATAAACTACACTTTTAAAGAAAACCTTATAAGACAAGAGCATCTAATTACTGCATCATAAAAGCATGCATAAAAATGTAGCTTAGAATATATCATTCATATGAATAACATACACTATGATTTAAAAATTGACAAAGTCTATTGTTTCATTAAAGTGCTAGAAATGGGCAAATGGTGAACTCTCTCGTTACGGAGTTTACCTCTAATCATACTTTATTATCATTTATATGCATGTATAACTAATGAAAATGTATCAAATATATGATTAATCCAGCTTATGATGGTGAATTTCATTAAAAATCCACCTTTGTGTTTGTAAAATTTGCAGCGATATGACAAAATATAAGTAGGTGGTGCACATTCATAATTAACAAATGCATCTGTGAAATTTTCAAAGATTGTATTTCACATGTGTACTAATGTTATGCACCTAAAACGAAAATTTTAACACATGTTCCTAAACATATTTACATGTTAGTACATTTGAACGTAGTAATGTGCCATGGTGACACGTTATTTGGTTATTTGTTACCCTTCTTAATGTTTGCAAGTGCATCAGAGTTATAGTAAAACCATGACATCTTTGTTTCCTATGAATATATGCCTAACATTTATATATATATCTTTGCATTGTATTAGCTCAAATTATAATATGGGCCTAACTGCATACATGAAAAACTTGACTAGGTGAATCCACTGCTCTTAAGAGAATTCCTGTATATAAACAATAATGTGAATCCATGCTTTCTTTACCAAGTTCTCATGTATTGTACCGAAGACATTGCTACATTTGTTGCTACAAGTCTGGAACATCTGCCTGGGAAACTGTCCTCTTGAACTTGTTCATGTGTTCTTGCTAAAGAAGCATTGTTTCAACGTTTTACATTACTAAAGGACTGCGTAATGGTCCCACCTATCTCTCTGCATTTTGTGTCTTCTTATGTCACATGACACTCATCCTATACGCACTGACCAATCGACTGAGTGGTCTAACGCAATGAGGTGATTCCAAGAGGCGTCACCCCCTGAAAATGTAAGAATATAATTAGGCCAAAGCGGTAAATTCCATTCCGCTTGCAGAATTTGGGGAATTTCGTGTTCCGCGGAGAATGTGGAATTGCCAAAAATCTGCAACCTCTGCGACTTTTTTGCTTGTTCACGCTTTCAAAATGCATGTTCGCAAGATATTTTCCCTCGAGCACACAAACAGCATTCGTGAACAGGAAAAAAGCATCGCAAATGGGTGGAACAAGCAATTTCATGTGTTCGTGGAACTCTGCGTGCTTGCGGAGATTTTTTACCGTTTTGCGGATCTTTGCGTAGTGCGAGTACGCAAACTCTGCCCACCCCTAAATTAAATATTCCACGATTTAACAAACGAGTGCTCTGGCTCTTTCTCGTTCTGCCTGGCTTTTAGATTGCATGTTGGCCCGTCTGCTGGCTGAGGAATGAGCTGTCATATATCGCCTAAAGGAGACTTTGCATAACTTTCCTTGGCAATCTTGACTTGCCTGATGGGGACTCACCTGGCTTCCTTTCCGAAATGACGGATATGCTGTATGCGTCTAGTGGTCTTTTACTTCTGCTTGAATTGACATATTACATGTCCCTTCCTGAACTCTTGAAATTTGGTATATTTTAGAATTTTAATAATCATCTTATAATTTACTGATGCACTTGTTTCCTTAAAACGTACTAAACTAACTGTATTAACTTCTCATTTCAGCTATCATGATTTATTTCTATCCAATTGAATGTGCATTCTTAATTTGAGTAATCAATGGTCAGGATGGATCATATTAGAGACATCTTGGAAAATCAAATGCTCATGTTATTGTTCTGTATAGCTTTAACTGAGCTCCTGGTGTGTTTGATTTTGGCTCATCTACGTTTCTTTAGGAGATTATGGCTGAAGTGATAATCCTATGTCTTGATACTATTTTTCTGAGAGTAATTCACATGAATGTAGTCTCTAGTTTGTAGACCATTTATCCAAGTTCCTGGTCCTCATTGGATGACTGTTGGATCTTTTTTGTATCCAACCCCCCTTGGCACAAAACAAACTCCATCGGAGGACCAAGATAGTGGTATAAAAACATTAAATAAAGTAAAGAGCAAAATTGATTAGGCAAAGACTGATGGGCCCGGCAGCACTACTGTAACACTAAGGGTCTGAATTTGATTTTGTTTTTCATGGAACATCATTGTGTTTCTAGAGAAAGTGCTAAATCTGCCAAAAAATGCACTGGCAGAATTTCCCCAACAAAAGTGATAATAATTTGGAAGAAAAGTCCATCAATATCTTCTGTGTGTTCAGAACCTCTTGAGAAAATAGTTGTTTTTCCATTACTAACCAATCCCTAATCAGGTGACTGGTCAAAATAGTAATGGCTCTCAACCCTGGTCACACAATCATGTAGCTAATGTTCGGGTGTAGCACTAACATGTCATGAAAAATGTAATATACCAAAAATACTGTAGCAAATTATTAACTATCAAAATGTTGTCACAGTAAGAGTAAATGGGTAGGTATGAGTCTCTGGCCAGAGGTTAGTGTTGTAGTACTATTTTATGGAGTACAAAATTGAATTTGTGACTCTGGCCCAAAATTTGTTTGACACCACAAGTCCAAATTGCACAAAGGAGCACTGAAGAGTCATGTGTGTCACTTGTACTGGGGTTCTTAAATCACAATATGTAAAGGTGGAAAACAAGATTTTTGAATGAGAGAAAATAGATCCTAACTTTAAAATATCCAACTACCGCAACACAGGTACACAGCAAATACTTTTGCGCCTGATGTAAAGTTAAATGTACTATGGCCAATATTTTTTTAAGATTTTGCTTCATCCTTGCACCACGCAAGCAGTCGCGAGGGTGACGCAAAATATAAGTTAGATTTAACAAACTACGCAAAGCCACCTTGCATGGCCCTGCATGGCTTGATAAATCTGGAGTATTGCAAGGGAGTGCAAATTGCGGCCTTGCATACTCTGCGGCAGGGAGGCATTCCATCAGTGGAGCTGGTGGGCTCCCACACACCCACCCATGGATTTTGATGCATTCCCAGATTTATCATTAATGGTGGACCTGGGATTGTGAAAAAATGCTGGGCCTTCCCAGGGGAGGTGTAACAAGGAGAAATATCTTTATTTCCTCTTCTTCTTTCCTCTTTACATGTGTACTGCATTTTGTAGCACACATAGAAGGAGGAGAATGCCTCTCAGGATGGCTTTTGTGCAGTAAGGTGTCCCTTTCGGTGTCGAATCGATCCTGCCTACAATGCAGGCACCCTTGTAACATGACACAAGAGTGTCTGTGTTTGCACTAGACAGCCAAAAGTGCACCAGCTGTAGGAAAGGACAGGAATGATCGGTATATTGATAAATATGGCACATTTCTGCCCTTTCCATTTCACTCAGCGCAGTGAAGCAAGGTGGCTTTGCTTCTTTGTGCTCCGTGAAAGATTAATACATCTGCCCCCATGTGTTCCTACTTTTAGCAGTAGATTGAGGTATATTTCCTCAGGTTTTTTCCTCATTTTTGTTCAAAGATTTGAATTGAGTTTGTGATATAAGCAATAAGATAGATCAGAGCCGAATAAGGTATCACAATATTCGCAATTAATATTTTTACGAAAAGTATGATGGATACAACCTTTATATCTACAGCCATGACACTGGTTACGTACAGTAAAATAGCAGACTATAGAAAGTTGCAAAACATCAGTTAAAATTTAAATTGACCCGCCACAGAATGAAATGCTGCACATTGAAAAGCAATTTTGTGATATGGACTGAGCCACCTTGCTAGGGCCAGTTTTTCAGTAGTGTGCACCTCTCCGTTGATTTGATAATCTGCCTAAATAATTTAATGATGACTTGAGGGCATTTTGCCCTCCAATTACAGTGTCCTCTGTAGCGGAGTAAATTTGAAATGTCGCACACAAAGCTTGTATCTTGTATCTAAAACTATATGTATATATATATATACATTATATATGTCTGATCTGTATGTAGATCTGTATGAATTTCAGATCATCATCAGGACGAAAAAATGAGCTTCCTGAAATTGGTACATATAATTTAATGCAAACCGACAGGGGAATTGGCTGGGTTATTGAGGCGTTTTCTGTAGAAAATTATACATCAGGGTTAAGTAGAGCTCGTCAATTTAAAACCGGATTCGGTTGTTAAGTCCTAGTAGCGCTCCGATATTTAAAAGAGGGTCCTACTGGTACTCAGAATTAGGTAACCGGAATCTAATGAAATCCGCGTTGTGTTTGTCAATGTTACGCAGGCAGACATGTTTATTACGGGTCGCCTGGAGTTAATCTCGGCGATACCCGCTCCGCTGCGGTGGCGTCCGAGTGTCTCGCTGCTTGGCTGCTCGATTACTGGATGCCGAGCAGCGAGTCAGTTATCGGCGCTTCCTGGTTGCGCGCGCACTCAATGGAGTGTCTAATCTCTCCATTGAGTGCGTGCGCAACCAGGAAGCGCCGATATATCGGAGCGCTACTAGGACTTAACAACCGAATCCGGTTTTAAATTGACGAGCTCTACTTAACCCTGATGTATAACGTCGACCTAACCAAGGAAATAACCCCACTTCATTGTATATATTCATGTGTTTTTTTTAACCTTGTTGTTGTGTGAGAGTCTGTTTTTTCACTATGTTTACTTATGTCACGTTCTGCACCCTATCACTTATTTTGAGCACCTGAAAAACGTTAAAAATTGTATATACTAAGAGAAAATAAAAATTATTTTCATATAGACCTACTCCGAAAGCTCCCTAGCGTTAATTAATTGTTCGCTATACTTTTCCTTTCTGAGGACCTTTTT